>NW_023458558.1:1912919-1920032 GCF_013731165.1 Rhagoletis pomonella
AATATTATAATTGCAGTCAAAACATTTTAAATATAAGTCAGTTAATTTGGTATTCAAACCTCTAATGTTTTGATAGTAAATACTTACTCGGCCAAAATGAATTATTTAGAGGTAATCAAAATCTTCGGCAGCTACATCAATTTTAAAATATGAATTATCGCGATCGTATTTAAAATTAAATTTACGAATAAATACATCTTTAGTTTTATTCTTAGTCGATATGTACCGATATGTATCATCCGAAGAAGTGTCCTTAGCAAAACTAGAGACAAAGATTGATCTTCTCGGAGGAATTACAACCAACTTTTTGGTAGTGACTTCAGATATACGGGATTCCGAGTTATTCGGAGGATCTAAATATGTTAGATAGGGCAGCTTTAGATGTCGATGGCAACACTGTTAGATAAACAGTTTGAATGTTGTTATTATTTTTAGACGTAGACCTAGTGGATATAGCTTTAGATAGCGGAAGCTCCAATCCCTGAGGGCATGGAGAAGAAAGATTGATTAGATCTAAGGGCTGACATGGAGGATTTTTCTGTGTAGATTCAGTGACTATCTTTTTAGGTGGACTAATAACACACCTACGTTTATTTTCGCGGCTTTCCTCGGAGTTTGGAGGGTCGTCGAGGCATGTGAAAGACTTAAACATTTTTTCATACTGCTTAAATTTTTCAACAAGCGCCGGCAGATCCTTCCCGATTTCAGAAAAACCATTTCTGGACTGTCTAAAGAATTTAAATAAATCGACTTCGGTTGATCGCGATTTTTGACAAGACCTACGAAGACCCTTTCCCTCATTAATAGCATCTAACACCCCACCGATCAAACGAGCACATTTTATATGGTGCCGGTAGCCGGTTGTACGTACCGGAATGACTCGGGTTTTACCCGACCAAGGGCTGTTGTTTCGGCGACCTAACCCCGCTTAGATCGGCGATACCCTTCAATCAATTTTCGTCCATGGAGCAACTCCTTGCAGCCGGATTGCTCCGCATCCTTCTTCTCCGGGCGGGCGTTGGCCCAACCCCGGACCATAAACATATTTCTGCTGCGTTTGCGAGAATCGACTCCATCCGAACTCCACTTCGGTTAGCTGCAACTCATGCAACGGATGGAGTCACCTAAGAACCTGCTCAGGTCTTAGGTTTCACCGGGAGTGGACCACAAGCTATGCGGTTCCCTGTTGCTCAAGCCAAACGGCACAATCAGCCTCCACGGCTACCCGCTCGCGTAATGTACCTGAACACTCGAGGAGCCTGCACGGCTCCTAGAAGCTCCCCTGGGTAACAGCAAACCTCCCAACCCCAAGTTGCACAGCAACTCAACTCTGTTGGGTTGCGCCTGACTATGGGCGATTTAGGGGAAAAAAAATTTCAAAATCAAATTGCGCCTCTCAGAGGTGAGATAAATCAACGATTTTTTTTTCGTGTAAAGGATTTTTGTTGTAGAATAAGGGAAAATTACAAAGAAATTGCGAAAAATAAAAATACAAAAACAGCATGACTCGTAAATGAAATAGAACCAACGTGGAAGTACAAACTTTCAAATAAGACCAATATCAATACAATCTATGGGGCCATTCCAGTGTTATGCGTGTTATATTTGTTACGCTAAGGATTTTTTGTTAATGCCATCAGATCTACACCGTTAGTTCGATTCTCAAAATGTATGTGCCAAATTAAAGGGCTTGACCTTTAGATGTGCAGTAAGGTTTTATTTTTTTTTTTAAAGAGTTGCCACCTGTTAAAAAATTATATTCAAATTATTTAATAAGGTTAATGAATTATGTACATATCACAATATGGGTATCAATCGAAATGGTTTTGAAAATGCTTTATTTTTAAACTACATGTAGGAGGGTTGCCACCTGTTTAAAAAGTTAAATTAAATTTCAATGAGTAATTTTCGATTTAGAGTCCCTTGCTATAGCAACGTAAGATCAAGCTCTAACTAAAATGCTGACGCTGAATCCCAGTGTGCTTAAGTATGCTTGAGCCGCGCTTGCCTGTTTCGTTGTCTACATTTTTGACTTGTGCCATGCCATTCTCGACATAATCAGCGATCTTATGGGCTCGTCTATATTTGGTTGAATCAGAGCAAATTAATGACGATATGGCTTTTCGTCCACCAGCAAAACCTCGGCAGACTTTTTTCGAAAGACCACTTCCTTCATTATTTTTTCTTCTTTTTTGTCCGTCCATCTTGTATATAATTGGGTTTTTTTCTATTGAGAATGCACGATAATTTAAAAGTAAGTGAAGTTCAATTATTAACGAATGACTTATGTTTCATGTTGACCATGTTATATTCAATTTGATTGTGTTTTTACTAATTATTCTACCTGTTAAGGTTAAAACGCTGAAATTTAAATTAACTTTTTAAACAGGTGGCAACCCTTCTACATCTAGTTTAAAAATAAAGCATTTTCAAAGCCATTTCGATTGATACACATATTGTAATATGTACATAATTCATTAACTTTATTAAATAATTTGAATACAATTTTTTAACAGCTGGCAACTCTTTTCAAAAAAAAACCTTATTGCACATCTAAAGGTCAAGCCCTTAATTTGGCACATACATTTTGAGAATCGAATTAACGGTGTAGATCTGATGACATTAACAAAAAATCCTTAGCGTAACAAATATAACACGCAAAACACTGGAATGGCGCCATAGATTGTATTGATATTGGTCTTATTTGAAAGTTTATACTTCGACGTTGGTTCTATTTCATTTACGAGTCATGCTGTTTTTGTTTTTTTTTTGCTTTTTTTTAATTCTCGTCCTTTCCATGAGTCCAGTAATTGTGCAACTTCAGAGTCGCGTTTCTTTGTAAGTTTTCCTTATTCCACAATAAAAATCCTTTACACGAAAAAAAATCGTTGATTTATCTCACCTCTGAGAGGCGCAATTTGATTTTGAAAATTGTTTTCCCCCAAATCGCCCACTGTGCGCCGCCTACAATGTACTCCGTAAAGATCGCGAGCGAGATAATGGTGGCGGATTAGCGTTCATCCTACACCACACAGTGCAGTATCGGCTTATCAAAGAAGATATCGACCCGAGGGACACCACCCTAGAATGTCAGGGCATAGCTGTCCGGCCAGGCGATGTCGAGCTCGAAATATTTAACGTCTATATATCCCCCGTCACCTGCTGCCCTGCAGGATATCACCCTGACATAGGTGCGCTACTCAGAGGTGAAAACCGAATGGTAGCAGGTGCCTTCAAAGCGCATCACGATCCCTGGCACTCAAGCCTGGCCAATGATCGTAGGGGAAATCTTTTGGCTGAGAAGATAGACGATTCGACATTCTACACCATGGACGACGACGCCCCCACCAGGATTGTGGGTAGCTGCAGCAGCTCGCCAGACCTTACAATTGCTAGCGCTGGTCTGATCAATAGCATAGACCTATGCTAACACTAGCATTAGACCATCTACCCATAATCATCTCGATCAATAAGCCCACCGACTTTGCTCCCTCGGACCACCGAACCTACACCAACTTTAACAAAGCTGATTGGGACGGCTTCGCGGAAGTTACCGAGAGCAGCTTCGCCGCCCTTCCCACACCCACAAACGTATATGCTGGCGAACGCCAGTTGCGCAGGGTAGTCACTGCCGCAGCGGCTCGCTTCATACCGTGCGGACGTATCGCGGAAGTCCGCTCAAATTTCCTGGCCGAAGCAGATGTACTAGCAAATGAGCATAACCACCTACGCCAGGTCGATCCCGGGGACCCTCGCCTGAAGGTCCTTAATTTGGATATTCGGCAACTGGTAAATCAGCACAAGTGTAAAAAGTGGGAGGAGCACTTGAAGTCCTGTAACTTCACATCTGGTGTGAGTAAGCTCTGGTCAGCCGTGAGGTCCTTGTTTTACCCAACGAAGCGTGATGACAGAGTGGAAATCTCATTCGAAGGTCGCACTTCGTCAGACCCGAAGAAATACGCAACCTATTTCAGTAGGCAATTCACATTGCATCCTTCGGTAGACAGGGCCAAACGTCGAGTGACCAGGAGGCTCAACAAGCTGACAAAAAACAGTGCACCACTTGGAGGCGAAAACCTCCAAAGCCATTGGACCCGACGGAATCTATATGTTGATGCTGAAACATTTGGGGCCTACGGGAGTAGCTTACCTAACGGTGGTCCTAAACCTGTCCATGGCCCCTCTCATCATTCCAGGTGTGTGGAAATCAGGGAGAGTAGTCCCACTGCTGAAACCCGGGAAGCCCTCCAACAAAGGAGACTCTTATCGCCCGATAACGCTCCTTTCCACGGTCGCGAAGACACTAGAGGCCCTGCTACTCCCATACTTCACCTGCCACCTGACCCCAGCGAAGCATCAGCGCAGATTCCGTAAAGTGCACAGCACAGCAACAGCACTTAACGCCATAAACACCCAAATAACTCGTGACCTAAATCGAAACCGCCCCTGTGAGAGAACAGTTCTAGTAGCGCAGGACTTGTCAAAGGCGTTTGACACCGTTTTCCATTCCACGCTGCTAGAACACATTGAGGCCTCCTCACTCCCACAGGGACTGAAGCGATGGTCGGCGAATTATATGAGTGGTCGACAATCGTCAGTAATCTTCTGAGATCAAACCTCGAAACCATGAAGAAGAATTAAACAAGGGGTTCCACGAGGTGGTGTTCTCTCCCACTTATTATTTAGCTTCTACATCTCGAAGCTTCCCCAGCCACCTGGAGAGTTTCCCTGATCTCATACGCTGACGATTGCTCGATTTGGCGTCCGGGAATGGAATTGATGACCTCTGCTCACAAGTAAACGACTATCTCTCCAGCCTTTCTCGCTTCTTCACTGCAAGGAGCCTAACACTCTCCCCAACGAAATCAACGGCGACCCTCTTCACCACCTGGACGAAGGAGGTCAGGCTAGAAATAGGTAGACACGTCGATGGCACACCAATACCGACTATAAACAACCCGAAAATTTTAGGGGTCACCTTCCATAGCCTGCTCTCCTAATCCACGCACACAACCGCAGTTGTCAATAAAGTACAGAGCCGCAACAAGGTCCTCAAGTCGCTCGCCGGCAGCAAAGAAACGTTGCTGGCAACATACAAGGCAATTGGCCGGCCGGTTCTAAACTATGCTGCGCCAGTTTGGACACCGGGGACTAGTTGGACGCAGTGGACGAAGCTATAGACTTGTCAGAATGCCGCACAGCAACTGGGTGCCTCCTGATGACGCCTGAGCACCACCTACACAGCGAGGCCCAAGTGCTCCTCGTAAGGCAACACAACAAAATGCTTTGCAAGCAATTTCTAGTGGGGTGCCTCCGAAGCGAACACCCAAACAGACCTCTGCCACAGGAGGAGCCTCCGCCCAGGCAGGTCAGGGGGCACCTATTCGTATACAAGGACGCAGTCCAGCTATACTTAGACCAACCACTGGACCCGAAGACATACAGACGAGCTATTAACGGCATCCATAGAGAGTCAGTGACCACCTACCTTGACTCTCAACCTATGAATGCCGTAATCGGAGCCCAATCATCACCCGCAGAAGAAACGGAGCTTCAATTGCCATGAGAGACGCGCGTTACCCTGGCTCAATTACGGTCTGGATACTGTAGCCGCCTCAACAGCTACCTGTCCAGGCTCGACCCCAATATCCCCAATGAGTGCCCGGCATGTGGAGAATCCCCTACGACACCAACCCATGCCAGCTCAATCCGACTCAACTAACACCCCTCTCCCTCTGGTCCGACCCCATTGAAACAGCTTGTTTCCTGGGCCTCCCGTAAGTTTAGCTTGACGACAATGATTGAATGTTGACCCGAAATAGGCGGGGCTTGGTAGTGCCGCTAAAACAACAACAACAACATATGGGCAATCCCATCGCAAAGCCAGCACATAGGCGTCGCTCTTAACGTGACAATTGTCGTAAATACACGACATATTTGAAATGATATCTCTGGATATGTTTGTAGGTATATATGTAATATTTGAGGCAAAAATGCAAACAGTTTTAAAAGCGATGTAGCAATAGAAAACAATCAGCTGATAATTATTAGCATGAATTCTATGTAGCGAACAGTTTTAAATACACTGTATTTTTGACACAAAGCAAACAGCTGTGACAAGGATGAAATAGCAGAAATGACAAACAGAGCAAAAAAATGTGCACAAAAAACACAATTGTAATTATGGATAAACAGAATAAATTCACAACAACAATATAATTATATGAAAGAAAAGACTCGGAACACATAATTAATAATGTTAAATTAAATTTATAAAATTCAATAGAAATTTTGATATTTTACTTAACTTTAAATTGTGCACCAAACGTCTCTTGATACTTTTCACATTAATCAATGTTAAAACTCTTGCAAAATAAGATATTAAATGAGAGTACAAACAAACACAACTTCACAGCTTTGACGTTTGCTGACGCTTTTTGTTTTAATTTCACATTTTATTTTTAAAATTTGCCATGTCTTCCATTATTTGACAGCTCAAGAGTTCTTTTTTTCAAAAACTGGACGTGGTATAAAAAAAACTTATAAGATGTGGTCAGCCCTGCTTTTGAGATAAAATACGACCAAATTTTGTTGAACCGTGTTAGTTAGGACGGCAATGGAAATATGCCGTATGACAACCACCAACCATAATCTTAGCAGATAAATATGCCAGTGGAAATCGGGAACGTGTATTGTTGGTGAAAATGGGCCATAATGTTTCAATACATAAAAATAATTTTGGACGGGACGCAACCCTTTTCAAAGAAAAAACGTTATTGCACATTTACAGGCCAAGCCCTTTAATTTGACCCCTCATTTTTTAAATCGAATAACCAAGATGTGCCAAAATGCTACAAAAAACACATTTTCAACTTCTAACTCAATTTATAGTGAAATTAGAAAGGTAATCCGGCCACTGTGGTGTAGTGGTTAGCAGTGCACGCCACCACCCCGCAAGGTCTGGGTTCAACCCCGGTTTCCGACAAAAACAAAAAGAAAAAAAACAAAAAGTTGTCTAAAGCGGTCGCCCTCGGCTGGCAATAGCAAACCTCTGTGTATTTCTGCCATGAAAAACAGCTTCTCATAAAAATACAATCGCTGTTCGGAGTCGGC
>NW_023458558.1:1920132-1928372 GCF_013731165.1 Rhagoletis pomonella
AAAAATCAGAACAGTTTTTGACACTTTCGATACCAGAAGCAGCAAATAAAATACACGCAAATGTTGTTTTTGCTCGAATGCTGATGCCTGTTTGATATGCCTTGGTATCGACCATGGTCTGCTTGCAGAATAAAGATTTTGTTGGATTTGTTCTTCATAGTATTGTTTCTTTTGTAAATTGATTGAGTTTCTCACTTTTACTTTCAAAGAACTAAATACACTTTCACAATAAATGTTGTTTTTATATTTTACTTTTTTAACGTATAGAATTTGTTTTTATTTTCAATTAGCGTAAAGAGTTCATTGTTCAACCACGGACTTCTAAAGTTTTCAATCTAATATGGAAACTGACAGAAAAAAAAATACTTTTTCACTTAACTTGCGTTGTGCGTCCAAAATATATGTACACTAGGGCGGGTTGATTTGTATGGATGAAAAAAAAAAATTAAAAATCGTATAGCAAAAACGTAATCTACATTAAATTCTAAGAAAATTCTCTGAAGAAACCATAGGTCTAAAATCAAACCCTAATCCGCGCCTCTCGACTTGAAAATTTTTTACTTGGATGCATAATTTTTTAATGAAAAAAAAAATTTTGAGTGTAGAAAAAATATAAAGTGCAAAAGAACTACCTTACTAAACAATTTTATTCAGAAAATTCGATTTCTTTTTGGAAAAACCTATTTTTTCTAACATTTATTTTTTTTGGCAAAGGCGGCCATATAAATTTTCAAGTCGAGAGGCGCGGATTAGGATTTTATTTTAGATACATGGTTTCTTCGGAGAATTTTCTAAGAATTTTATGTAGTTTACGTTTTTGCTATACGATTTAAAAAAATAAAAAATCAACCCGCCCTAATGTACACATATTCAACAACAGATACCTGAACTGTTATTCATAAAATAAATATGTAAATATGTACCTACGTAAAATTTGGAACACTAAATTTGTATGAATGAATATTCTCGTCGCGCAAAATTACATGTTTAAAATAATAATTAAAGTAACCTTTTGGTAGTAAACAAAAATAAATAAAGAAAATTGATCTTATGAAGGTACAAAGCACAAAAATTAATGCAAACCTTGTGCTTATACACATACATATGTACACATGTATGTACATACATACACACATGCATACATACATACAATCCATAGTTAATTTTAGCAGTACTAACGAGTTCTTCCGTACACTTGCCGTTGCACTCAAAGTTAAAGTTAAAATGCTTAACAGAGAAAAAGCTTGTCATACATTTTGACACTGCAAGTACTTAAATAGTTACATATATACATATATATATGTATACATATGAACAAACATAGGTTACGTGATAATTTTTGCTGCCAAAAATGTTATCAAAATAAGACAGTAATAGATATTGGCATGATTGCATAAGTCGTCCAAATTAAAATAACATAAAATATTTTCTGTAATCACCGGTGGATCTTTTACGGACAATATTTGGATTTTTTCTTAAACACTTTGATTTATTTGTATGAATGATTTATACCAATAAAATTTGTATGTATATGTATGCATGTATTCCAAATCGACGGTAAATAAAGAGTTTGTATTATTTTACACCCAATTCATTTGTATGTATGTATATTGGTGTGGATTACTCATTTTCCGCCTTGACTCCTTTTTTGCGTCTGTAATACGTATGAAATTTACCTGTTGCCACAAAATGGGAAAGAAGATAATTATGCAGTGCAACAGTAAAATATACCACTAGCTTGAAAGAAATGAAATAGTGATTCGTTTTGGAATACACCTATTCACCCATCTACTTGATTCCCCTGCTAGAACTGGTTCGTTTTTCATTAGAATATGTACCAGTAAGGAGTAAAAAACTGCTGATAAGATACTGTCTTCTTCTTTATTGGCGCTGTAACCGCAATTGGAAATGCCAAGTGAAGCCAAGTTCTTCGCCAGCGGCTCCGTTGGCTTGGCCATGTCTTTCGAATGGACTCCGACGCTCTAGCTCTGAAAGTATTTAACTCGGAACCCGCTGGTAGTAGCAGAGGAAGAGGAAGGCCCCACTGCGATGGAAAGACCAAGTTGAGAAGGACTCCGCTTTGCTTGGCATTTCCAATTGGCGTCAGTTGACATAGAAGAGAAACGACGAAGAGAGTTGCTTTGTTTAACTCGGCCAAAATTGCTTAGGCGGTTACAGCGCCAAATAAGAAGAAGAAGAAGAAGAAGAAGAAGAAGAAGAAGAAGAAGAAGGAGAAGAAGAAGAACTTTACACAGCTACAACACTTTCTTTCCACCTGATACATTACTCATTACCGAACTAGTTGCTAAATTTTACTTTAAGAACTAATTTCTTTACTGACGACTCATTCTGATTTTCACCGGAGACTACTGCATGTGCAGTTTATATCCCCTTTCAAGCAAATGCATGCATACATACGTACAACGTACACACAAGCATAACGTCGTTTAAAGTACTAAACCGCGTATCAACACAATGCAAAACCGTGTATGTGAATTATATAAATTATTTTCTAGAGATTAAAAACACTCATATTTCATAATGGTTCGCTTTTTTATAAAGCAATCGCATTTCTGGTTAAAAATTGAGCCCAATGAGAGCTTGTGTGAGCGAATCCAATTTTTGGCAGCAAATGTTAGTTACACGGTTTTGCACTTTGTTTATACGCGGTTTTATACTTTATACGACGATATGTATGTATATACGTGAATGCACTTAATCCACATAAAAAAATTCTGCCTCTAAATTGCTATTTCATAAGGGATGATCATTTTTCTTAAATGCATTACATGGAAAATAATATTTGTTTGTTTGTTCTTATTTTCAGTACAACGCGGTGTCGCAAATCAGTAAGAAAAAGGCCAGTAATCGAATCGGAGTAATCGGCGCAAATACAAACTTGTTGAAAGTTCCTATTTTAGCTTAAAAAAAGTCGCTGAAGTCGTGGAGTGGTTGAAGAAAACTTTAAACAAATAAAATAAAATGAATTACCATAGGCACTTTATATATTTGAGGGCATTGGTCGTATTGTGCCTCAGCGTTGCGCCATGGAGCTGTGGCAGTGCTTATCAGATAGGTGTGGGACGTGCCGATTGTACGGGTCCACCAGTGGAAATACATTTTGTAAGCTGTACTAATACATACATTCATATGTACATACTTATGTAAATACATCTCGTGTAAAAATAATATCTACATATTGACAATTTTTAACAATAAATTTTTTGTTATTCGATTAAATTTTTTTTTTTACGAAAATCGTACAAATCCAAGTTTCATACTTTGTGCAATATTTAAAACGTCGTCGAAAATGCATACTTTGTATGGAAGAAATAACCACAGACAGCATAAAAAAATTGCCACAAATCTACGGAAAGCTCTTGCTTTCTAGCTAAAAACTGCATTGTCGAAATCTTTCTAGGAAATGTAAATAAACAGCTCGAAATTTTTACGGAAGTTTATTGAATTTTCTTTAATTATTGCGCAAAGTTTGAAGTTGGTATTTATCAGCCATGTTCTGCAAATCGTACGATTTCAAATCGGTGCAATTTACAAAGTCTATTTCGGAGGTTTTATATCAAAGAAGGAAAATTTTGGCACTAAATCGATGGATATAACGTAAATGATGTGTTTCTAGCAGTTTTCATTTGAAACATTTAATACTTGGATTACATATATGCAACAATATTTTGCAGGACATGGCTGTATGTGTGTATATGGTTTTCGTTAAATGATAAATAAACTATATTTTCATAAAAAATAGCGTAAATTGAATAATATAAACAAACAAAATTGTTTAAAATTTATCAATATGTGGTGCACATATAATTTAGAGATCGGGTGTACAGACGCGAAATGTAATCGCAGCTCAACAATACTCAAGGCCATGTCAGATAAAACTGTCGCTTCGCGTGACATGTCTAAAATTGCCGGCAAACCGCAAAACGTAGAAGGCATGTCACAACAGCCCAAAGGAAACACTTTCGCACTGATTGTTTACTCGTGAAAATTCCTGTGGATTTAGTACTTAAAAGTATATACTTGAGACCTCTACCAAGTACTGAGTATTTTCTATACTTCGATACACTATGCAGAGAACAAAGGTGGCACCGTCAGACGTACCCTTACTTTGGTTTCTCGAATTTTGTCAATTCTCGAGTAAAAGTAAAATTAAGTTCCGAGGAGCACTGCCTATTAAGCGTTTATGCGACACATCTTAATTCGATTTGACATTTCATTGTTTTTTTTCTCCATTTCCACCCTTTTTTGTTTTGATTTTTTTCCATAGCGACCTACGTGCTATGGAAACGTCGTCTAAACAACGCCACAGAATCTTTAAATACATAAAAATCACTAATACTTTCACACAAATTACTGGATATCACCGTTTTGTTTACAAATTACTTGTATAAATCCTATAAAAAAAAGTTATATTAAGAAAATCGATTCTCCTAACAGTTTCTTTCAACCAGGGACCGAGAACAAAAGGTATGATCCAAACTAAATGTCGTTCTCGTAGTTTTGTTCCCAAGAACGATTAAAAACCCAAACCGAAATGAGAGAAAATTCTTCGGGAATGTCTTCACAAGAACGAAAGTGAGAACAGGACTATCAAGAACGTCCTCAACGGGAATAACATAAGAACAAAACACTGTGGAACGTTCCCAAAGAGAACAAAATGCGAACAGTGTTTTCGAAAACATTCCTGAGAGAACAAAAGGCTCCGCAATGTTCCGGTAAAGACCAACCTGGAACAAAAGTCTAAGGAACTTTCTGAAAGAGAACCAACGGTAACAAATCTTCTACTAACTATCGGCGAAAAATTGGAGCGATAACAAAATTAAAATCAATCAAAAACAAACTGAAAAATTGTTATGCAAATTAAGACATCGAAAGACTTAAGACACAAACTTTTATTATGCACAGAGTACGAAAAATATTTTCATAAATGTTGCGTGCCTAATGATGAACGATCTGGAAGTCGAAATGATCCAGCTTTGCCCTGGCTGAAAATTAACAATCAAGGTTTTCACTGAAACGATATTCCCTCCCAACCCTTTAGGCTGTCAAAACTTGTATTCTCGTTTGGTTCTCCAGCAGAGCGTTCCGCAGACTTTTTTCTTATTTGATCCTCCTTGAAAAAGTTCTCGATACGTTCGTTCTCATTTTGGTCTTATTGAAAACGTTTCCGAAAGTTTCGTTCTCATAATGTTCGTCTTGAGAATGTTCCCGAGAGTTTTTTTCACATTTTATTCTTTACGGAAACATTCCCGAACCTTATGTCCTCTAAGGCTAAGACTAAAAGATCACTTACAGCGGAGAGGAAAAGTAGCAGCGAATCAGAAGAGGATGTGAATTCGTTTTGAAATAGACAAATTCAAAACAACGCCTCCTGTTTCAGAACTTTCAAATAACTCCTAGGATTAGAAAGGTCTATTCCAGCTTTTTGTTACCTTACACGATAATTACTCCTTGATGACATCTCTCGTTCTTGCCCCATCTATTATCATTGCTTAAAATACCCTCAAATTAATATGCCTACAAAGCAGTACCCCTTGCGAGGTAACTACTCGGTTGGTGTCATTCTAAATATTAAGGCGGGCTTTAATAATAACGTCCTGGGCACCGTCTTACCCTGGGGCAAAGCTCTTTTAAGCTTTCTATACATTCAGTATAGGCGCGTCCAGAGTAAAAGCTCTCTCTGCCCATCTCTGCTGTAATGGGTCAGAGAGAGTGCTCTTTTATCACTACTTTGGGTCGTTGTCTTCAAAAGGGGGAGGGAAACTTCATGGCATTTCTCAAGATACTACTTCATAGCAACAAATCTTGAATTTTCGAAAATATGGATTGAAATTTCGGTACGGGTAATCCATACCTGTGGGCGAAATATTAAAAAAAATATTTTCCAAAAATTTGACTAGGACCATTTGATTTAAAAATAACAATTAATTCTTCACAGATGGGTTATGCGAATATCAAACAAGTGGGACGTGGACTACACCTCCGGCAATTTGCGCGCGCTTTTGTCGTCGAAGATGAGAACCACACGCGAATAGCTTTCGTCTCGGTCGATGCGGGCATGATGGGCTATGGCGTAAAAAGAGAGGTGAGTTACATATTTATATACTATATTGATTAAATATAGTACATACATACGTACATATGTATGTATATAACAAATTTCACATCTAATGCGGTTTTCATATTTCACCCCCTCAAGGTTGTAAAACGCTTGCAGGCGCGATATGGAAATATTTACACGGCTGATAATGTCGTCATCAGCGGGACACACACTCACGGCGGTCCTGGAGGCTTCCTTATGCATCTACTTTATGATATATCGATTTTAGGCTTTGTGCCACAGACTTTTGAAGCGCTAGTGCAGGGCTGTTACTTGGTTGGTCATTTTTTTTTTTTTATGAACGTAGCTATGTAAAAATACTAAAGAGTCTATTTCGCAGAGCATTAAACGCGCCACCGACAATATGGTAGAAGGAAAGATATTCCTTTCGAGAGCCACAATATTAAATGTGAATATCAATCGCTCACCCACCTCGTATCTGCGCAATCCCGAGGAGGAGCGTGCACAATTCGAGCACGATGTGGATAAGGAGTTGACGCAGTTGCGCTTTGTGGATGCGGACAGTAATTTGATAGGCGCCTTCAACTGGTACGCTGTGCATGCGACATCGATGAATAATACCAACAAACTGGTCACCTCCGATAATATGGGCTACGCGGCTTTACTTTTAGAGAAGGAATACAATACAAATAAAGTGCCAGGCAAGGTAAAATTTATTAGAGATATTTCAAAGTTCTCAACAAGAAATAAGCTTCGGACTACATCGAGCCCTAACCGCTAAAATGCAGAAATTTTCATAGAGCATTTAGATGCATTTCTGTATCAAAAATAAAATTTTGAAAAAATGTTGCTTACATATTTTTGGCGGGTAGCTAGGGCTCGATATGTATACATGTATGTACATACATCGGAGATTCTTCGCCAGAATTTTTGGCCCTCCCTCTCACTATAACGCAATGCTATCGATAAATTCTACTAGGAGCCCTTTTGGGGTGTCTGATGGCACACTCACACTTCTTTAAGACTTTATTGTAGGCAATCCTAGAGTCATTTCGCTACGCCTTTCCTTCAAGTTTCACCATCCTTAACCCAACCTTCTTATAAGGTCATGTTTGATAGTACTGTTTCGTTTATACTAAATAATATATTAAATTCACAATAAAAAAAGAAAACTGTCTTTCAATATATCGATGGCTGAGTGGGGAAGATCGGACCTATCTCGGCCGCCAGTTCAAAAACGCCCTATATCAGAAAATTTTTTAACAACGCTCTACTTTAGAATTTTGTTGAGGAACGCTCATTTTTAGAATTTGATTGAAAAAACACCATATGTGCATAAGGAATACTGTCTTAAAATCCCCCTTGCCAATATTTTATTGCTTTTAAATAATATGACTATATGACTATGATATGAAAGGGAAGGAGAAAGGTTATCAATTCGACGGAATATATATAATTATATTTATTTTTCATGTATTGTTGTTACCTCATTACTTTGGGCCACGTTATCCCATTTCTATAATTCTCTTTTAAAGGAATGGTGGTACCTGACAAGATGGTCCCATACTTATTTGGTTTTGATGCGATCATTGGATCATGAAGAAACTAACAGTACTCCAAAATATTTTTTAATATGTATTTTTTAAGTTTTCATTTAAAAACAATTTCGCGATGGAATCTTGTTCTTTATGCAAAACTGAAGATAATGCATTTACTAAGATAGGCGCAACGCCATTTTCAAGCAAAAACACGTTTTTGTATCATTTATGGCCCCATTAAGGTTTTTTTTTAATCAATAAAGTAGGGTTAACAACTTGTTGCATTACAATTTAACAATTTTGGTGGATTTCGCCATATGTTTTAGATAATATATACACTTAGTATAGTCCGCGTTGGTATGGTGAAAAAAGGTTAAGATCCGCCAATAAAAAATCATTAAAGAAAACTACAAACACCTGCTTAATGATTCCCTTTAACCTGAAATCACACACATTTATTTTTTCAGGGTAAATTCATAGCCGCCTTCTGTTCCGCTAATTTGGGCGATGCTTCGCCGAATATCATGGGGCCGAGATGCTCGCTTAGTGGTAATGACTGTGATCTACTCACTTCAAAGTGCCCTGCCAAAGAAGGTGAATGCTTTGCATCTGGTCCTGGA
>NW_023458558.1:1928472-1953900 GCF_013731165.1 Rhagoletis pomonella
CTTTGGTGAGCATTATTGCGGCAATTTCTATAAGGTTCGATTTTAAACAAATATTTACTTTATTAGCGGTTATTGAACGAAAACAGTCAAGAGACAACAAGTCGAGAATTAATTGGCGAATTATCTTTCATCCACCAATTCATCGACATGCCCAACTATAATGGAACCACTTACAATCCACTGCAAAGGAAACTGGATAGGATACGGGGCTGTCAGCCAGCGATGGGCTACAGTTTCGCTGCTGGCACTACAGATGGACCCGGCTCATTTAGTTTTGAACAGGGCACCGTTAGTGATAACGCGATGTGGAATGCTGTTCGAGATTTCATAGTCGCTCCCACACAAGAGGATATCAGTTGTCACGCACCTAAACCAATTTTACTTGCAACTGGAAGGGTAGGTTCCCCTGGGGAAAAAAACAAAAATTTAATAATTTCATCATTTATTTTTTGCCTCAAGGCTACATTCCCGTATGAGTGGCAACCTAAGATTGTATCCGCCCAGCTGCTAAAAATTGGTGATTTGATTTTCGCCGCGGTACCCGGCGAATTCACTACCATGGCAGGCCGACGTTTACGCAATAAAATTAGCGCCGTGGCTGTGGCCACAGGTGGCAAGGACACTGAAGTAATCATCGCAGGTTTGTCGAATATTTATTCCAGCTACATCACAACGCCTGAGGAGTACCAGGTGAGTGATGCACATGCAGTGTTAGAGAAAACATTTTAAACCCACTATTATATGCACACACATACATATGTATGTATGTATGTATGTTTCGCTATTTTTCAGGCACAACGATATGAAGCTGCGTCCACGATCTTCGGCCCGAACACGCACACTATCTACATGGATGTCTTCGAGCAACTGACCAAGTCAATGATACGTGGCGAACGCTTAGTCCCCGGCCCCTCTCCCCCATATATGAATGATCGTATGCTATCGATGAACACTGGCGTTATTTTTGACGGCCACCCGATTGGCAAGGACTTCGGACATGTTAAGTTGCAACCGCGAAAGGCATACCAAATCAATGAAACTGTCAAAGTCACCTTCATTGCCGGCAATCCGCGCAATAATCTCTTCCACGAAAAAACGTACTTTGCTGTAGAGCGAAAAATCAACGAGGAACGTTGGAAGGTCGCATATACTGATGCCAGCTGGGAGACAAAGTAAATTTACACACATAAGTGTTTGCGGCACAAGTGTATTTAGTTAATTTAAAATCTAAAATTTTAATATGTTTATGCATTCCTATAGATTCATTTGGGAACGCGTTCATTTGATACTCGGCTTCAGTGACATTCACATACACTGGACCATTGGCCCCAATACTCTTCCCGGCGAATACCGCATTCGGCACTTTGGCAACTATAAATATATCTTGGGCGGCATTTTCCCCTATGAAGGCATTTCGAATTCATTCATAGTTACGGAAGACTAATCGGCGTATATCCTATGTATTTGTATGTATACGCATGCAAACATACGATATGGAATGATTGGATAACTAGTCAGAGACTGCGCTCTTCAGGATGTAACTGCTTGTCAGCTATATACATACATATACATATCTAAAATTAATTAAAACGATTGGAAATTTAATGTGCTATTCTGTGCCATACACGATACATATGTACCTACATACATATGTATTTTTTGCCTACTATTTAGTTGTGAATATGTAAAATAAAGTTTAAAAGAAAGGTAATAGAAAAGAACTGTTGCTTTAAACCTTACTCTAATCACTTACGAATAAGCACTTCCGGCTAAAGATTCCGGTTCGCCTCTTTGCTCAGCTAGTCACCCGCTAGATGTCGCCCTTAATAACTTGAGAAATGGGAGTAGAGAACCAAAAACGATGAGCGGTGTTCCACAGTTTGCTCACTTTCCACCAGTGCAGATTTTGTAGGAGCATTTGTACCTTTGTTAAATCTTTTTCAATTAAAAGGTAAATTAGGTACAATTTTATTATATTTGATACAATTTCAAAATGAACGTAATTTTGAAAGTTGGTACGTATAATTTATTTCTTCACTTACATCCAAATAAAGGTGTAATTTTACAGAGCAAATTCAGAGGGAGCTTTTACTTTTGTGACTTTAAAAAATCGTCAATGTGCATGGCCTTTCAACTGTGCATCTGCAACAAATTTAGGGATAGATAACTGCAGAGCCAAAAGTCTATAGAGACCATAGTAGTATGCGGAGGTATTTTCTGTTCAGCCGCGTTTCGAAAAAGTAACCATTATTAGTCCAACTCCGGTTGCGCTACCAGCAAGCAGCAGTATTTTGTTAACTCACTCCAATCGACAATGAGCTCTACTAAGCAAAGCGATATTTATTATGCAATTTCTAATCTTTTTGAACATGTCGCATGTTTAGTTTAGGGTTAATTGGAAAACCGGAGATGACGAAGGAATTCTGAGTCCATATTCGAATTCGAAGTGGCTAGCCTTAGGCCAAAACAAATCAAAAGTTGATAATTTGTTAGTAGTCTTATACGTGAGGTATACAATTTTTATTAAATGATTTCGCTCAAGATAACTCCATCTTCCCTAAGCAAAGCTAAAACGATTTTAGTAAACGAATTCCTAATTTCAAGAGGTTAGGCTGTTTATTTATATATTGAATATCTTCAGACTTAGCCCGACCAAGATCAGGCATTAATACAGAATATGTTTGGATCACTTCGTTTTCAACAAAATAGGGGGCTTTATCTAGGTAGAAGTTATAACTAAGCCATAAATCCTCAATATTTGACCTCGTCGGAACGTTTACCAATATGCAGCTCACAGTAGGAGTCCTTAGTCAGTATACTGTCGTTGATTTACCATATGAATTCCGTATCAATTACTGCGTAATTATATAATTATTTGAACTTATTTCTTTATTAAAATAAAGTAAATTCCTTAAAAATATAAAAATTTTATTCTATATGGCCAACAAAACTTTAATAAGTTAATAACAGTTAATAAGAGCTGATTCTTATAGGATTTAGTACGCAGAATCAGATTCTGACCTTAGAAATTTCATTTAAAGGTGTCTACATTAGAAATTTCAAAATAACTGAGAAAATTTCATATTACAGTTACTTGCTGTTTATATTTTTTAAAACTTGTTTTTGTAGCTTACGTTTATAAAAATCAAATTTTAACTTTTGTGCTAAAAGAGCAATGTTTAGCTGTTTTTACATCTTATTCAAAAGATTCTACCAGACCCCGTATTCCATTATAGATGTCTAAAAAATGCCAAAACTTAGATAATTTTAAAGCGAAATATCTCAAAAAGTGGAACCAATCTAATATTTCGAATTTCAGATTCTGAATCTACGAAAAAAATCCTATAATGATCAGGACTCAGTTTCCGTGCCTAAAACATTTTTTTTTTTAATTTATTGGCGTGTGTTATGAATGTATAAGGTACGCTTTCTGTAACGTACCTATTAGGTAAGTGTATGTATCTCAAAACATCAACACTGTTCACCTATCGTTTCTAAAAACAGCGCGAGAGCGGATGTTGCAGAGTTGCATTCGACTATTTATCGAAACTGTCCCACCAACCTTTATTATGGCCGATGGCAAGTATATATTTAGAATATTTAAAACTTATTTTTTTTTAATTGCTTGGTAGTGCCATTCATTGAAGAAATAATCTCAGTTGCTTACAAGTACTTAATATTTTACAGTAGTCCCCTCAGGTTTTATCTCTGTTATTAAAACAGCTCTATTCATTTCACATTCATATATACATACATATGTGCATGTGGGTATATATGTACGCCCAAGTGTATGTACATATCTGTGGTCAAAAGCAATAATCGCCTCAGTCGAAAACCTGAATTCGGGAAAAAACGATTTAAAGATTTGAATTGTAATATTAACCGTATAGAGAAACCTAAATATTTTCATTTATAACTTTTTAAATAGCCTAGACAACGATATGTGAGTTTCACATACACATGGAAAAGTAGTTGCAGAAAACGATAGCATGTATAACTCAATTCTTTCTTAAGTCGACTTAGACGGTTATTGCTTATGACAACAGATATTTCTCTTTCATTGTGGAAATGTGGGGAGTTCCGCTTCGCACCGGAGAGAATTTCGGTTTTTGAATTCACCATACATTAAATGTGTTTAGTGAATCTCTGCAACTTAAATAAAAGCCAGTGCGCGATGCGGCACACAGTCCAAGTGGAAATTAGTAAAAGATTCGTGGCCGGACCGTTTCCAACAAGTGCGCAATCACAGGAAAGGAAAATTTCACGCTTACGGAAAATTAAACATTTGCATCGATTTTGTGTGGGACGACAGTCCGTCGGCAATTTGTAGATTGCATTGAAGGGTGAATAAACGCGAGTGTGCTGAATGTGATAATAAGTACATACATAGTTATATTTTTTGTGATCCAAGAGCATTCTTGAAATCGGAGGCAAATCTTCCACTTAACTTCGACAAAGTGCAACGCGTTAGCCAGAAGGCGATATCCAAACCAAAGATAATAACTACAGCAAGACCAGCGAACAGCGTGCAAGGAGAGCTACATTTGTACATAGAAGAAGAAAAGTGAGATTGAGAGCACAACGAAAGTCGAAGAAAGGAGCCAAAAAGTAATTTTAGGTACGAGAAAAGTATGTGTAAACAGAATTTATCCGGCGCGTTGTAGAAGCGAATAACACAATCAATGTAAACGCGAAAAAACAACTGCAAATATACTTACATATGTATGTATAGTATGTACATACATATATACATATAAAAAAGGGGCAAGTTCTAATCGATTTGTTTACGGAAATATTCTTTTAACTTTTGTTATCAAAAAATTATACAAACTTAAGCTTCGTCTATGTGAATTCAGTTTCTCATTAGAAACGGAGTGCAATATTTGGCTGGTGGGCTGGATGACATCCCAAAAACACAAATAACAAAAACTGACTTATTAGCTGCGCTAGTGGTAAGTTTTGCATTCAAAAGACAATTACATCTCTGTAGATTCTTGCGCCTTATGTATATATGGACATATGTATGTACGTTCATACCTTTCCAATAAAAAAAAAAGAAAACGAGGGGGTAAGGCCCTGTCTCCACCGGAAAACACTGATGTCGTGATAACCATGTCACAAAATATATTTCCCATGGAGACCGCCAATTTCTCATGGGCTGCAATATATGTACATATGTCAGCGCTTATTGCTTGACATCTATTGCAGGCAATTCGATAGTTTGACAGCCATATTTTCATTTGAAAGAAAGGGTGCTGGTGGTAACATTGATGAAATTTTGATATTAAATCAAAATAAAAATCTGTTCCCTATTGGATTATTTATGATTACGTTTTAGGAAATTATTCAGCAAGTTTTTTTTTAAGATTTAAATGTTTTTAAACACCGAAATTGAGAGAATGTTGTCTGGTGGCGTCATGCGGCAAATGCTTATTTCAAGACCTCAAAGTGCCCACAAACAAAAACTTGCAAACTTGCAATCGTATTGCTCGTCAAAATGACAGTTCGTAGGCCATCGGTTTTTGCCTGTGGAGTTCTGCCGTAATCAGACATAAAAAATTGCTTAGCTCGAAAAATTGTATATATAAAAAATAAAAATATTTCGACGAATTGATAACCTGCTCCTTTTTTGAAGTCGGTTTAAAGCTAAAATCATATCTAGAAAAAACTGTTTGTAGTCAAACGAAAATAAGACATAGAATGTAAAAACAATGTCGTAAGGCAACAAAAACATCGTTTAAAGAAGCTGAATGAGTATGTAGAAAAAGTTAGTCCGGCAGTCAGTCAGCGAAAATAGGGCATATCGTATATATACGGATCATTGCAACAGAGGATTATAAGGTGCATAATTTCCCCTCAAATTTGGCCAGATAATTTTTAAGTTCGAAATAAAAGTCTTTCCGGATAGTAAACAAACCGCTTCTCCAAATTAAACAAATTTGGTACCAAATGAATGAGGACTTAAATAGCTTTTAAACAGAAATAACGATCGAAGGCTACCACTTCTATTTATATTTTTTTATAGTTTAATACAAAAGAAATGCATATACCTGACCCAAGGTATGTTCTATGGTAATTAAAAAACATTTTTTTATTTAAATATTTTCCTCGTTTATATATTTCAGCTTTAAAGCTATTTTAGTCCTCTTTCAGTTGATACAAAACTTGTTTAATTCGGATAAGCGGCTTGTTTATTATTGGGAAATAACTTTTATTTTCGACTTAAAAATATCTGGCCAAGTTTAGCTGTTGAAAAAAAGTAACTGTTGTTTACGGTCCCTGGAAAAAAGCGAAAATGACGAACTCAAATTTTGCTTTGAAATAATCGTACATCCTTTATATTATTTCACTTTATTTATAAGCCATGTGAATCAATTTTGGAAATTGCTGCTTAAAATCTGCCCAAATTTCCAAAAGGTCAATATCATATCAATTAATATTCTTTTGTAGACGGTTTTTTGGAACTAAACGTTTCTACAAATAAATTAGCAATTTATTAGTGCAAATAACTTATACCTTTTGCATAATATTAATGGAATGTATGTTCTAATAGTACATAAATAGTGAAATTTCCAAATTTAGAATAGTTACAAGAGCATAGAGTTTGGAAGCATACAAACTAATTTTAATTTGAACATTGTACATTGCACCAAAAGTCGATGCATCGAAAAAAAAAAATAAACCGATATATCGATATATATCGAAAGGTCCAAAACATCGGTTTCATTCGATGCATCGAATAGCAAACATCGATGTTTCCGATGCATCGATATTTTTTCTGCATCACTAGTTAAGACTCGTATGAATAATATGCTGTCAAAATTACTTGCAAAAAACGTGTGTAGTTTCCAGTTTCTTGTTTATAAATTAAAAACTCTTTTTTTTCAAAAAAGAAAGTGAGTTTCAACGAAACCAAAATACTATTATAAAAAACAAGCCTTAAATTTTTTATGTCGGTATGGAAAAAAAAAAACGTAAAAACGTGCTTAATACTTGCTAGTTCATTTACTTTTAATAAAAAATTCATCTAGGAAAAGTATTTTGGAAAAAAAAATATGAAAATGGATACCTTATATAAATTCGCCTTGAAATTTGGCAAGGTGTAACTAAAACTGAAAGAACGAATTGAATAAGGCCGCAAAGAATTCGAGAAGTCTAATTATTTCTTTAAAAAAATGTACGATGCCGATAAATACTAAAGCGAAGCATGTAGAAGAGTAGAAATCACAATTTTAATGATAAGAAGACAAGTGGTCTTTAGGAAACAAATTAGGTATTTTCTTGGCGTAAAACTTCTGGAATATACAATATCTCAACTTGCGGATGTTATGTCTTGTTTTCTCATGCACCGATAATAAATTCTATGCACATATATTGTACCAGCAGAATTATGTATGTACATTAGGGTGGTCCAAAAAGAGTAAAGTCGGAATTGTAATGCTCCAACCCCCTAGGATTGGGCCATATTGAAAAAAAGTGTACTACTATTTTTTTTGTTTTGAAATCAAAAAATATTTAGAGGTCGCTCAAAGCGCTCAAAGTTTCCCATGCAATTTTATATGGGAAAATAAAATTTCTCGTAGAAGTGGTATAGAATTCTTGAAAAACTATCAGGCATGTTCTGAAATTCCAAAATTTGAAATCGACCCGATTTCGATAATTTTTTCGAAGGTTTTTAACCCAAAAATTTAAAAGTCTCGCATTAAAATTATGTATTTCATATCGCTGCTACTTCTTTTACGGTTTTCAATTGGAATATTCACTCTTTTCATCAGATATAATTAAAAAATATTTGGCAAATCGAGTCGATTTCAAAGTTTCGAATTTCAGAACATGCCTGTATATTTTTAAATCCGAAAACTCTGGTTCTCTTCAGGATACTTTCAATTATAATATTTAATTGTTTATTTAACCTTATTTTAAAACTAACGATTTTTTCTTGGTCGCCCCATTGCATTTTTCGGGATTTCTGCGGGTTTTTGGCGGACCTATAAATTATAGTTGCGATGAAAAAATGGTTAAATGAACAATTATTATTGGGAATCTCGTGCAAAAAAACATAGTTGTCTGGTAGAAAAATATTGATTTTTAACTATTCTATACCATTTCTATGAAAATTTGTCTTTTCCCATGGAAAACTTTGGGCGCTTTGAGCGATCTCTAAATATTTTTGTTTTCAAAATAAAAAAATAGGGGCAATTTTTTTGGGTATAGAATAATCCTAGGTGGTGAGAGCATAAAATTTCCGACTTTACTTTTTCAAATATATTTATGTACTCACATATGTACATTAACTAGCTATTAATGAGCTTATTTAAAAACCCAAACTAGGAAATATAATACATACATATGTACATATTATTCTTTTAGGTCGCTTTTGGTGTCCCAATAATCGTCTCCATTCCAACTGCATACATGCATACATACATATGTACGTACGTATAATGTATAAGTAAAATTAATAAATTAAGAATGAAAAAGTGAAAAATATATTGTACTCGTATTTGTATTTGAACTCATTTATTTTAGTATGTATCTGTATGTAAATATGTATATACATATGTACATACTTAGGTTCATACAAATTTGAATTATGCATGCCTTAAATGATAAACTAATCACCCAAGATTCCAGCCGGAGAGTCAGCCGGCTTTTTTCAACTTCAGAATAGACGCAATCAAAGCGTTGCTCTAATTATAATCATTTGTTCGGCCTTAAACACGATCAGCTTTGCTTGGGTATGCCTGCACAATCAGAACTCGAATATTCCAAAACTCAACTTGCCATAGACGCTATAGAAAAGTGTATGGACATATTTATATGCACATACATAAGCATGTATATTAAAGCTTGCTAACATACATACATACATACATAAGTACATACAATGTTGACTTTATGGAACAAATAGACGAATTGTGTTTAATTTTCGCTCCTTTACAAACAGAAACATGACGACTGTTTGTTAGGGATGTAACCTCGTTCATAAGTGAAAACGTCGATGTTTGAAAAAAATCGATGTTTCCACAAAAACAATCGATGTTAAAAAACCTCGGTTATAAAAACGATACATCGATGTTTTCCCGATGTATCAATTTCTCATCTACTACACGAATTAAAATGTAGCCATAAAATGTACCTAAACATCAAAATTTACATATCCCAGCGGTTTTAATAAAATTAATTTAAAAAAGAAACACATTTTTTCAATTGAAAAATGCACATTTTAATATTGTTTATGTGATGCTTCAGTTCGTTCTATGTCAAACCATGTTGTTTGGACACACACATGTAAACACGTTCTTAAATCGAATTGAAACTTTTAACCGTGCCACCATAAATCACATTTTGAATGCGAGCTAAGAGTTGTTGGAACGTGTTAAGAGTGCATTTGAGTGAGTGAGATTTGTCCAAACGGTTGTCCTATGCAACTTTGTATGAAGTAAAACATTCAACTAGTTCTTGAAATTACATTTAGGCTAAGCTTTGTGATAAAATTATAGCTAATATCCAGAATCAAGAATTGACAAATGAACTAACAGGGTGGCACCGGGATGAACTCTGTTTGAAAGCGTGTTCGATCAGCACATTTTAAGTGGCTAAAATATCGCTTTGATTTTCAATGTTTTTTTTTGCTGGCGGCCTTTTGCCATTTTTACCATATAAAAGTTTATTTCTTGTAGAATAAAATGCGCAAGAAAAGAAGCTTTGCTAATCTAGTCCCCAAGGCCTATTTCTATCCTGATTGATGGTTGCACCAGCTTCCGAGAACAAGCTCTCGCTTGGCTCTGGTCGTTCGGTAGAATACGAACGTAACGAATGAACGATGTCGATGTTTTTCACTTTTCTAGCAAAAACATCGATGCTAACATCGATATTTACGGACGAAACATCCCTACTGTTGGTGAATTGCGTTGCGGAAGCTGAGATGAATGTCACCACAGTCACGTTCATATATGCATACATGTGTATATATAAATAATAATATACATACATACATACGTATAATGCAAAAAAATAATTCCCTTCCCGGTGTGAAATAAAACAGCTGTTCAAATGTCAGCCCTAAATAAAAATATATCTCTCTCGAGAATGGTTGAAGGAAAACTTATGAAAATTTCAAGTCTCATAGGAAATTAAATGCTCTACGAAGAAGGTCTATCAAACTTGCAATCTAAGTCGTAAAATAAAAAAAAAATTGTTATTCACTCAAATTTATGTTATAAATTCTTAGACAAAAACAATAGGACTCTTCAGGATCTTGGGCATATGATCTTGCATTTGCATATTTCGATGCATTTGTAAATTCTCAAAAATAAAATGCAAACGGTTGCCATGGTAGCAAGCATAAGACCATTTGCACAATATCCTGAACAGATCTTTTGTTAGCGCCATAATACGCAGCGTTAGCAGCAGAGGCTCTCGGCTGAAATTGGATTAGGTAACTCTGCGGCTGTGATTGCCAGCTCGAATATATTTTAACATTCTCGTTAATGTTGACGTATTTATCATATATTTAATTTTCATAGTTTTCCATAAAAAATTTTGTAAGCTTACGTGGTTGAAAGGCATTTACCCGTTGAGATGAATTGCCCTAATATAAAAGAGTTATGAGGAAAACCCGATTAGCTGTCTATATGATCTTACATACTCCTTATATATGTACACGCATGCATGTGCAATTTTTCTTTCCATACATATAAATTTATAATATATTTATGCATGTTTTCAAATATATGTATGAACATGTATATGTATATGTTGAATAGGATGCAGCACTCTCCAAACAAAAAAAAGTTACTGTTTTTCATCGGCAATATAAAGTGTATTATATTTTAGGACTTCCGCCAAAATATTTCGAAAACAGCGGGACCTATTTGAAAATAGTTCCAAAGAGCAAATTTGTTAGAAATAAATTTCGTTTCTACCAAAAATGTTGCCCTTTCAATGAGGGGCAACATTTTTTGTAGAAACAATAACGCCATTAGATTTAAAAAAAATATTTTTTATTAAAAATAACCTCAGATGATAAAAGAGTTTAAGCTTAATGTTAAAAAATTTTATCAACGGAACGAGATTTTTTTAGGTAATCTCAAATCGGTCTGCGTATATCTATTATTTTTCCGACGTATTTTTTTTATAAGTCCGGCGGAAAACCGCAACTTTTTTGACGATGCACCTTAGTTTATTTTACATGCATATCGTTGTTTAAAGTACAAAACGCGTATCAAGATGACGCAAAACCGCGTACGTGAGGTTGCATAAATTATTTTCTAGAGAGTAAAAACACTCATATTTCAAAATTATTCTCTTTTTTATAAAACAATCGCATTTCTGGCTATTATATTTCAGGACGAATGGATAAGGATTGAGCCAAGAGCTTGTTTGAGCAAATCCAATGTTTGGCTGCAAATGTTAGTTATGCGGTTTTGCAGAATGATGATACGTGGTTTTGTACTTGAAACGACGATATATGTATACATATCGCCGGTTATTTAATGTTCAGCTTCGCCAGAACTTAAACTTCTTTACTTGTTAATTTTTAAATTTAATTTTTTTTCTGGCATTTAGGCAAGAGCATTAGATGCGCATTAATTTTAACATCTGGCAAGTAATATCAAACCATCTTAACATTAAACCACTCAATTACATCTAATACAGCGAAAGCTTGATAAAAAAATTGCATATTTCTTTGAAAACTATTAGAAAAGGAGAACAATTCATTCTGAGGTACAAATGTATTTGGGTATGCAAGCTCGTGGTAAATGTTGGGTATCTGTCCTAGGGTTAAACAACGATATGTGTAGATCTCTGCATTCCTAGTCGTTAATATTCAACATTCGTTTGATGCATAGTGGGCCCATGTGAGAGTTGTTTTGAGTAAAATTAAGTGATCTGCATACAGAAATACATATGTACATACATATATTCACTTCAACGTAGCAGAGCTACAAAAGCACGTCTATGTACAGTAGGAAACAGCGAAGCTGCCAGTGGTCTTCTGCCAAGAAAAAGCTTCCCTCGATGGGGGTTACCTGCAAGATTTGTACACATGTACATTAGGGTGCTCATCAAAAAACTCTTTTTGGAAATTTCAAAATATTACCTCCTAATTTTATTCGTTTTTATAAGAAATATTATTATTATTTTTATACATTTTTTAAAGGTCATTTAGAGGTCGCGACCTGTCGATTTAGGTCAGAAAATACGATTTCGTAGATTTATGAGTTTTTGAATGACTATTCTTGATACGATTTCAAAGATCGAATATGATCTGAGGTTTTATGCGATTGCAACAAATGAGGTATCAGTTTATATGAAAATAGATTTAATTTTAGATAGTACTCTATATTTTGAAATTGTAGAAATAATCGATGGTCAAAATTTAAAAAATTAAGAGAAATATAATAATAAAAAATACCAACAAGCCTCGCCCGATAATAGATTATTACATACCATTTTAAAAGCCTATATATCTTTTTGTCAGATCATATTGGATCTTTGAAATCGAATCAAAATTAGTCATTCAAAAACTCATAAATCTACAAAATACTATTTTCTGTCTTAAATCGACAGGTCGTGACCCCTAAATGACCTTTACAAATCTATAAAAATAAGCGATCATATTTTCCAAAAAAACGAATAAAATAAGTGGGTTGGGTCTTGAAAATTCCAAAAAAGCATTTTCGATGGGCACCCCAATGTACATATATATGTAAATATGTTGTATATTATATAATTATAAGTGTAAAAACTTTGCTTCATTTAAAGTTAGTGTCAGATCACTGCAAGTTCCATTCGAATCATTGGTGTTCTAGCGATAATACTATCAACAAGTTGAAATCTCACAGAGGTTTTTATTAGAATGCCGGTTGCAGCATGATACATACACTTGCACGTACCCTGCAGGGAAACCACGGACTAGTGAATCAAATTTCTAGTGTCGTACTAGGTCTTTATCGCCAAAAAAGGAACTAGACCGATAGGAGCTAGATCCCCACCAGTCAAAAAATCGGCGAAAAGTGGTACTTTTAAAAAACTAATTTTTTCAGTTTTTTTCACTAGAAATATATATCTAAGGTGACGAATTTAGAACTGGTTCGGAACTATAGAAAAAGAGATGCAGCGGGGGGCTTGTTTACTTTACATAGGTATGTGTTCGGCAGCTTTTTCTTTCAATTACGCTTCTATTCTGCGCTTCGCTTTTTCATAGCTTGGTAATACAGAACCAAAATTGACACTTCCTAGGACATCGCCATGTTAAATTCGCAAAATGTTTGCATGCAAAAGAGATTTATCACGAACCAGTACTGGGTCTAAATGTACGCACCAGTTCAGAACTAGAGATTTTCCCCACAGGGTATGTACATATATACGTGCGTATGTATATACAATGAATTCATGTACATATATTATGTATGTGATCATGTGTTTATTAGTTTTGCTGTTCGTTGTTCTACATATATATCAGTTTTGTTTATTCAAACAGGAAAGCATGCATATATGTATTATGTACATACATTAGTGCGGATCGAAAATTTAATTTTTCTCAAATCCTTTGGTAATTGTGAAAATATAGTGTATTATGGGGGCAGGAACAAGCCTGTAAAATATTATTCTTTTTTTTTTATATTTAAGTCGCTGGTTCCAAATATAATAATCTGTTTTGCATATTAACTTTACTTTGCTAATTTTTGTAAATTTGGGAACAATTTCGGGAGCTATAATACGAGAGCCTTTATTTTCCATTTATGCTAATAAATGTGGAAGCACTGTTTACGAATCATGAAATTTCCTTTAAAGTGGCATTCGATCGTTAGTGCATATTTTTGCATATATTGCAAAAAATACCTGTTTCTGCATATTTATTGCGATTATTTTAGTATATATTACAACAAACGCATATAGTTCTTCCGAATTTTTGATTTACAACCATTTAAATTTAGTACGAAATCCCTTATCAAAAAAATTACCTATAAATTTTTCCCTAATATTCATCTGAATATCTTCTAGGGGAGAGCCGGCCTATATCCGCGGACTGGCTAAAAGCCCGACAGATCTAGTTAAGATCTTTTTTTATAATAAAAATTAAACAGTATCTAATTAGTAATTAGAGTTAAAAATTTATAAATTTTTCATTAGAAGCATTGGCCCGTTAACGGTCCAGAATCCGTTTCTATTTTCTTCTATTTTCAACATAAAGAGGTATTTCATTGCCAGTGTAAACAAATTTGGAAATTTTTTGCGACTATAATAATAATTATAATAATAATTATTATAATAATTATTATAATAGATTGCTGCTTACATATTTGTTAGTGTTTGGCCGGGCTTCTTTCCCGATTTGTGGCGTGCGCATTAATGTTGCCACACAAGGGGAGGAACCTACAGTTTTACGCCGACTCCGAAATAATCGATAAATCCGGGTGGTAGACGCAGAAGTTATTTTTTAATACAGGATTATATCATAACTTGGCTTTGAGAGGAGAAATTTTGTATTTGAATTATGTACGTATTGGACTGTTCAACTCGAAAAAGCAGAAATTCTAGCTAAACAAAAAAAAAACCGAATAAACCAAAATATGGTAAAATTTATTGGGGGCAAGAGTCTCTTATTTTTTTACAGGATATCCGGAATCCGGTTATCTGGCAAAATCTCTATCCGGCACATCTCTAATTATCACATTTTCAAATTGATAAACTTTGAATCAGCTGCGCGGGCTAGAGATATGTTTTAAATTAATCTTTCGTAGCTTGGATCTAAGACAACATAACATTACTATTATAGTACGAACAAAATTGACCCAGTCTAATATACATAACATATATAAAAAACATATGTAGAAAAAAAACTAAAAGAAAGTCACGTAGACATTATATGGCGTTGCAATTGTTTACTCTTAAAATATGTAAATGTCTCTTATATTTCAATTCGCTCTTTCTTTTGCTCTGACTTCTCTCAAATGTTAATTTGGCAAACTAGCTTTTTAAAAATCAACTAATATTGGCTGCGTTTCCTCATACCTTTCCAGATAGTCCCATTTCACAGCCAGAATAAACAGAATGCGTTTGAAATATACGTTAACGTTCCAAAGAATAAGTAAACAAAAAAGTTGATTCCAAACGTTTAAAATGAATAAATAAATGTAGCCGTTGTAAATGTAATGTTTGATATTCAATAAATATTTCAAAGAGGTGTCTGCGCATCGCTTATTTTCAACAACTTCCAGCAAGTTCCAACCCAAGAGTTTTCTTATTTTGCCTAAAACTTAAACGTATTCCTCCTAAACGTGGCGCGCATTAACGTTTTAAAACTTATTACCAAATTCTGTTACTACACATAATAACACCATTTGCAAGATAAACAAAACATAGTTAAACACCGAATGAGTGAAAGTGATAATTGCACCACTCCTTGGAATTCATTATCGATCCCGTGTGGTTTATTTCACTGGTCAACATCGTTTTGAAAAGTAATGTGTGCATGTGAAAAAAAACAACGTTACCCATGAATTCTATTTCACTATTTATCACTATGTAGTGCTAGTGAAATTTGAAATGCACTACCACTAACCATGTAAAATAAATAAAAATATAATAAATAAATTGGTAAAGTGATAAACATTGCTTAAATAGATTTCCATACAAAGTTTGAGAGTTCATTTACCAAAATAATATATATGTATATCATTTTAGCAACAGTTTATCACTTTTGCCGAAGACCCCTAATATTTTGTAGGGAAAGTAATAAATATTTCAAATGGGAACGGTGTGAAACACATCATTTATGTACGTCACACAGTGCCGCCTAAGTGGGCAAAAATCTAAAAATTCGTTGTCTGCCATGTGAACGTGTTTGGTATTTTTGTAGAGCTAATTTATCCACTAAAAAGAATTAAATTTCCCTATAACATAAATTATATGCCGCCAGGAAGCCACTAAATTCGACAAATGCTATACTAAGAATTTTAATGAGAGCATCGCCATGCGGAGGCTCTTCACGGAAACAAATGTGATAATAAAGGTTTATTTTTCTTAAAGAGTTGCCACCTGTTAAAATATTGAAATCAAATTTTTTAATAAATGAATTATTAAGAGCTGGGAATCAATCGAAGTGTATATGAAAAGAGTTTAATTCTTAACGAATGTAGAGGGTTGCCACCTGTTAAGAAATTCAGATTCCTTTGGAATTAGAGGAATTAGGTTATTTAAATAGATAGGTATCAAAATATGGGAGTCAGACGAAAGAGGTTTAAGAAGGTTAGCTTGCAAATATTACGAAGAGGTTTGTAAAGTCAATTTTAGTTAAACTAAAATAATAATTGTGTCAAATCAAAGGTTTGCGATATCGTATTTGTTATTTTATTACAACTACATATATTAACAATCAGTGGTTTGTTCTGATTCCATTCATTTTAAATTAGCGCACTCTTAAATTAACTCAGGAATGTTTTTACTCTACACTTATTTCTTGCTAAATATGTCCATTTTCCTCTTTTTTCTGATACCCATATTTATTGATATACATATTTCAGTTACCTTATTCTCTTAATTAAAGTGAATTTAATTTTTTAAACGTGTGTCAATTCTTCTACGTGTCGTTGAAACGTAAAGAATTTGCAAAACCATTTCAATTGATACCCATATTGTAATATCAAATGAATTTAACATATCAAATCATTTTAATAAAACTTGTTTCAAAAAAATTTAACTTTATTGCCCATCTACAGGCCAAGTCCTGTCATTTGACACCTCACTTTTGAAAATAGAACGAACTATATGTATGTAAATGACACAAGAACCCAAATTTTCAATTTCAAACTGCATTTACAGTGAAACTATGAAAGCCATCCAAAAATAAGTAAATTCCAGTTTTGAATTTAGCATTCTCAATTATACTAAGTAAGAAGCGAATTTTCATTTAAAACCATCCATAAATCTATTTTTGCCGACATTTCAGCGTATATATGTATGCACATACAAACTATGTACAATATATAGGTACGTACATATGTGCATAAATACTTATATATATACATATGTATAAACGTATGTACGTATTTATAAGCATTAGCGGCAAGTTTGCCATTGTGATTTGAAGTTCATCAACACAAACAGTTAAATATGAAAAACAAGTTTTCCCATAGCCGCCTGTTTTGCTAATTTATATGCGAAAAAACTGTTTAGCATCTTTTGTTTATGATTTTTTTTCCTGTTTTACTCTTACAACTCGATAATGCCTGCACATTTACTAAAGATATTAATAAATAACTGGTTGGTTGTTTCAAATATTGTAAAGCTTTGGCATATAAAATTAGTAATTAGCAATGCCTTTAATCGTTAAACTTCTAAATGCTTTTTTAACTAATATCTAACCTTAAGAAGCGCAGTAGTTTTATAAAAAAAAATATATATGAACAAAATTATGAAATGAGGTAAATAAAATCCTCTGCATGTTCCCTTTGTATGCCCCGTTATGGTCAAAATGTTTAAGGATTATTTTTGAAGTCCAGTTATACGTACATTAGTATGTAAAATTGCATAAAATTGCTTGTATTATAACTGAGGTTTCTACCATTTTACAAAATGTGTATTGAGATGGTGTAAACTCCTCTTAGAGTTTGGCTAACTATTATCTATAGATGCTATTACAGTACTTATCGTGTATAAGACAGTTGTTATAAGAAATAAGTAGATATAAGAAAGCTTTTTCCTGCACCAAGTCCAATTTAATAAGGGATGAAACGATACAGGTAAATACATAATCGATACTTTTCGTGCGACACCAACTAATTTTGGAAGCGATACTTTTGAGCCAAGTACTGAGTAGGTATCGAAAAAACAAATACATACTCGTATATATACTCGATACTAAGGCAAATTCGGCCTCGGGAATTTTTCCTTCACTGTTATTTCTAAGCGCCTTGTTCTTCATGGCTGCTTAATTGCCAGCAAAATCCGCGAGAAGCCGACAAAGTCTATATAATGCAAAGAGAATACAATCGCCAAAAAAACCGATATAATGCGACATATACAAGGACCAACTGTTCGGGCGCAAGAGTAAACAGGTTTCACGCCATTTGTACATTTGTACAGATTTGTGTATTTTGACAGTACTAGAGTGTGGTTATTTGGATATTTTTATACCTTTCATGAGCATGAAATGGTATTATAACTTTGGTCCGATGTTTGTAAGTACCAGAACAAAAAGAGATAGACCCATTAAAATGTATACTTATTTGATCAGAACGTCGAGCTGAGTTGATTTATCCATGTCCGTCTGTCCGTCTGTCCGTCTGTCCGTCTGTCCGTCTGTCCGTCTGTCTGTCTGTTTGTATGCAATCTAGTCTCTCAGTTTTCGAGATATCCGGATCAAATTTGGTAAGTGGGTGTATTTTTATAATGTATTATTCATTTGTCGGAACCGGAAGAATCGGACCACTATAACATATAGCTCCCATACAACTGATTGTTCAGATATGAGATTTTTCGTTATAACTTCTCCATTTATGCAGCTAGCAACATGAAATTTTGCAGTACTTGCACCTATTATCAACAGAATGCTTACAGTGAAAATTACAAAGATCGGTTCACTATAACCTATAGCTCCCATACAACTGATTGTTCAGATATGAGATTTTTCGTTATAACTTCTACATTTATGCAGCTACGAACATGAAATTTTGCAGCACTTGCACCCATTATTAACAGAATGCTTACAGTGAAAATTACAAAGATCGGTTAACTATAACCTATAGCTCCCATACAACTGATTGTTCAGATATAAAATTTTTCGTTATAACTCCTCCGGTTATATAGCTGGGAACAGGAAATTCCGCACTGTTCTCAATAATTATCAACAGAAAACTTACAGTGAAAATTAAAAAGATCGGATAACTATAACCTATAGCTCCCATACAACTGATTGTTCAGATATGAGATTTTTCGTTATAATTCATGCATTTATGCAGCTAGGAACATGAAATTTCGCACCATTTTCACTCATTATTAACAGAATACTTACAGTGAAAATAACAAGGATCGGGTGACTACAACATATATCTTCCATACATCTGATTGTTCAGATATGGGACTTTACTGTAAAACTCCTTTATTTGAACAGCTAAAACCGATAAATTTCGTAAGATATTTTATAAATAATAATACAAAGTCTACTGAGAAAATCGTCAAAATCTATGCTGTATAAGCTTTATCTCCTATAGCACTGATTGTTCAGATACCAGTTTTTGCGATATATCTCCTTTATGTAGGAAACTAAACCCAATAAATTGTGTCGGTTTACATACCGATCACATAGCAGTGAAAATCACTTAGATTGGTGCTAATATAAGGTATATCTTCCATACCTCTGTTTGTTCAGATGCGATTTTTTATATAGGTATGTAACTCCTCTATCGATGTATGCAGATGTACTCAAAAGCAGTAATCTGTCAAAGTAAAATTTGCAGATGTTCATGAAAGGTATGAAGCCTTCGGCATAGCCGAAGACAGCGCTGCTCTTACTTGTTTAATTGTAGCTGAACACGTTCTCTACAAAAATGTCTAGACAACACCACTCTGCGGTCAGTCAAACCAGATAATCATTAACTTATGATCTGAAAAATTAAATTTAACTTATTTTGTTAATAAGGAATACTTTCATAGCCAAAAGTACCGATATGAGGTTTTTCAGGTATCGATACTTTCTTTCGATGCTACTTCCAAGAAAAAGTATCGATACCTGCATGCTACATATTATATAAAAGCCAGGGTTGGGCACGCTGCACTAAATCGAGATTTTCACTACCACTAGAGCTTCAGTGATAGTGCATTTCCTATTTCACTATATGGTTAGTGGTAGTGTATTTCAAATTTCACTAGCACTACATAGTGATAGTGAAAATTCTATTTCACTATCACTATCTGGTGAGCGCTAAGGGAACGAAGGTTTCACTATCACTGACTAATTAAACTATTTAACAAATTTAGGACAAGTTTGCGATCTGTGCAAATTTCTTAGGTAGCCAATTCGATAGTTCTTTATACCATATCAAATGTCTTACGGCATCATTTCGTTATTGAATAGAATACTTTCAGTGAAAGTGTCAGAAAATAAAATCCATTTTCGTTTTAGAAAAGTGTCACTATTCTTCCATATGAACATTAGGATGCCCACCGAAAATGCTTTGTTTGAAAAATTTCAAGACCCTATTTTCTAGGGCGTGGAACCCCTCAATTTTCCAAAATGATGACAGATATACCCAAGTATCATTAATCCGCACCAAAAAGTTGGGCAGATATGACGAACGATACAAATTTTCTCTCTGCTGGGGGCGTGTCCTTTATCTTTAAAAGTAATAATATTTCCCCCGGGCATCATATTAACCTGCTGTAAAAATTTTATAAAGATCGGTTTAGTACTTTGGACGCCCATAAAAGACACATACACGTACATATATATATATACATTTAGTTTTATTTATAAGATGTCTAATATCCTTACAACAGGTTTGTTCAAAAATTTATTGCAATGCATTACCACTAAAGTGCATAGTGGTAGTGAAAAAAATACATTCATATATATGAACAAATTGAGGTGGGTAGATGACAAAGAACATGGGTATGTACATTAATTTTTCTAAAAAAAAATATCATAGGCCTCAAACGGTCAAGAATACCAATCAAACACGGCGTACGAGTATTCATAAATCTGCAGACCGCAGTGTAAAATATAATAAAAATAGTCTTAACTTCTTCACTATTCATATTCGTTGTATAGTATTGATACTGCGTTCTATACTACAAGTGTACCACCCTCGTGCTACGAATGATTATTGCTACGTAGCTACGGAAAACTACAATATAGATATTGTACTTCTACGAGTACTAAATATATACCAAATGCGTATTGCTAGACGATTTTTCTCAGAATTAATTTTTACCAAACAAAACTTAGTTCGATAGTGTTTCGCAGCAAATGCCTAGCGTCGATTAGACAATTTCTAGCCCAAAAATATAGATATATCGCCACTTTTAATAGAATTTTTTCGTTGGTCATTTTGTTATTCCATAAGTACCACCTCATACTCATACACTTATTTGCTTGTACCCTCATTGGCGCTGCAAATACCAGTCAGCATTTGGAAGAAGTTTTGGTGAAATTGTTTGTTACAAGTTGTTCAAGCCACTTTTTTTTCTGTGGCGCGTTTTTTTTTTAAATAAAATAGGGATATTCTCGCAGTCTTGCAAAGCGCTTGCACGGTGCACGGATTGCGCGGTTTGCAAAGCTGTCTCTTAGGAAAACCGGTTTATTTTATTCTTTATAAAAATTTGTTTGAACCGTTGCTGCGGCTGGCTTTATATTCGTAGTTACTCTGCGATTAGGTGGGCGCATAAAATGATTGATTTTATGATTGAAATGCTGGCTGGGTTGTAATGTATGTATTAATAATTTATGAATGTTGCATCTCGTGAGCAGTGATGTGCACTACATATATTTATGTGGGTACATATGTACATATGTATTTGCTTTTGTTGCTTTTTCATATACATATATCAAATATATGTTGGCATGCCAGCAACACTAGCACAGTTAACCGGAATGAGGCAATTATTCAATAATAGCAACTGTTGCCACTGCTACCCTACACTTTATGTGGAGCTTTACAGCGCAGGGGTGTAAGGTGTTGAAGTAGAGCACCAAGTGCCGCACTGTAGTTCGAAATTAGGTATTTTCTTAATTTTATGGATTTAGCGGCTCCGACGCTTTTCACCAGTTTCCATAAGAAACTTCACAAAACTGCTTTCAGGCTGGCAGCTTTTATTTTTACAGGATATTTCTAACAAATGGAGGAGGTCAAGCTTTCCGCGACCAATTCTGAACGTACCATCAGTGAGCTCTGCATCCGATTTCTGTCGAATATTAGTTCCTCCGTTATTATTATTAGTTAATCCGCTTAAAATCCTGATTATGCCAACTTTACTTAACGGAACTTAGAACTTAGAACCAAGAAAATCAAAATGAACGTAGCCTTAAGTTACGTTAAGTTTCGACTGTTCAATTGTAAGCAACATCCATTTAAGATAATTTTCAAGTGAGAGCCTGTAAGTTACGTTAAGTTGCCATAATCAGACCATAACTGTGGTGTCGTAGCGACAAGAAATCACTTTGTGCGAGATACCCTATTTCTTAGTAATAGCTCCCCTATATAAAGCTACCGATGTCTTTCTCAGTTTATTTAGGAAGAGTTGCATTGACTTCCTGGTGAATAAGACGAGTTCTGTCTTACTAGGATTGACGGCGAGCGGTTGAGATCAATCGTCGCACTAACAGGACTGCCAACTTGGCTAAGCGAGAATGAATGTCGACTAAGGTGCTATTCGTTTAATTTATCATTTCTTTCCATTTATCAGAAACAAGAAAATTTAGGAAACTGTTCCTGACGTTGTTCCTAAAAATTTGTTTAAAAACTTTTAAAAGCTTTCGCAAACGGTTTTCCGTGAATCCCCCTCTTCAGAATAAGTTTCAGAAAATTTTTATTAACTAAGCTGAAACGAAAAACGAAATTCTTAAGAAGTAGATGTTTGATATTTTTAACAAACGTGTATCCAATAAGCAAATGCTTGGCCGCTGCCAGAACACTGTGCCAATCGGTCACTGTGCACCACCACATAAAGAGCAAAGAAAAATTGATGCACAAAAATATTGCAAAATCACGTCTTATGAGGCGAACTAATGTGCTTCGTTTTTATCTTCTTCTTTTATTCACCATACCGGCGAACGTTGCCACTATGGCACTGATGAATTTTCAGTCTGTAAATATGGCACGACTTTTGCGAAAGATTTCATTGAGGCAAATGGTTTCAAATGAACAAATTAAAACTGAAATGAAAGAGAAAATAGCTTTCGCATAAATACTAATAAGGTGCCAGTTCGACAGGTAATATCAAATATATTTACATATGCGCAGATACCTTACGCCTATGTACATGCATGCATATTCATAAGTAGTTAATCAGCTAAACATGTCAGCGCGCATGCGTGGCTTAGTAACCAACAGTGTTGGAGGCTGGGCGGCCAAACAGGGTTACGTTGATTAGCCGGTTGGCAAATTAAAAGTCTGTGTGACATGAAGACATGCCGATGATAAAGTAAAACAAGTTTTAATTGGCTGTGAGGAGAACTGCTCGTTTTGGCTATTTAAACAAAAAAAAAAAAAACAAATATTTGATTGATACATTTCATACATTGTATTTGTCTTTCTTTTCCATTGAAATTGAAAGTGCATAGTGAGTGTTCCGTTGGCGCTTGGTTGTGTGCTTTTTTTGCGGTGCTTTCCACGTATTGGACATTCTGGCTCTAAAATGCGCCAGGAACATAAAGTACTTTCGGAAGTTGTAATGATGCCTCGTTCGTTGGAACTTGAAACCACGATGGAGTGGAGGAAGAAAAACCGGAACCCAAACTCATCAAGGTAACCCTGCAAATCAGTAAACAAAATAAATCCTTGCGCCTCCTCGTCTCGACGTGGTCGAACCCACGCATTGGGGGTAAAGCTTAAACCAGTGCCATCCCTAAATGACTAGAAGGCATACACACATATATACCAGGGATGAAAGCGTAGGTACAATTGTACCTTTTTCCGGCGTTTGCTGACTCAAAGGTACATTATTTAGGTACAATCACTTGATTTTAGGTACAATCATCTTTTGATTAAGTGAATTTTTATTCATATTTTTTTCTATTTCCATTACTGTGATAATATATTTACTTGTCGGCATGGGAAAAAGTGGGGAAAAGTGGTCAAAAGGAAGAAATCAACGAAATCATATTATGTATTCTCTTAAACATTTTAAATTGCATTTAGAACAGCTACTACGAAAAATTAACACTTTACTTAGCTATCCTAAAACTCGTAATTTTTGTTATATTTTTTATATTCGTAATTGGAATTAATTTCTTCCATAAAACGTCATTGCACCCTAGGGGAGAAGGTCCCCTTGATGGTGTGAAATCTACAAACGCTCTATCTTTGCAATTGTTGGAATGCATTTTTTAGTCTATTGAAACCATAAAAGCTAAAGTTGCCCGCATATGAGAACATTTTTAACTTTTCTATTGGTTTTATTCGCCTGTACAGTTCTGGGTCTAGGATTTATTCAAATTTCATATTTTCTGTAGGTGAGGGCCTCATATGGAGGCAATAGCTATTTGACCAATATTCGCTATTTGATTTCTGGAATATATCGAGCCCTAACCGTCAAAATAACGTAAGCGACATTTTTTTCAAAATTTTCTTTTTGATGCAGAATTTAAAGGGAATCTGATAAATTAGCAGACTTTTCCAGTTGTTTTATACAAGACTGGAATAAAGTAAATTTCGCAAGGTGTGTTTTTGGTCTATTTCGCCAATATTTTTCAGTGGACCAAAATTAGGCAAAAACAAAACTTTTCCGTTTCCCATTAGACTATTACTCTGGATGTATGTAGATATAAGCTAAGTTAAAAAAGGCTTATCAACTTTAAAGTACATCCTCCTTTTGTGCTCATATTTTAAAAAATATTATTAAAAGACTACACACGAATGATGTAACTTTTTTTTTTAATTTATTACATTTATTTTATGATATTCGGTACAATCTGAAATTTCCATTTTTTAGCCCTGATTTTTGCTATTCACAGGCACATATATGTTTAAATTACTTTTTGCCGATTAGTGACTTTTTAGGTCTACATTAAAAAGTGGTTGAAGCTAAGATTATATAATTGCCATTCTAGGTATGCTAATTTAATGCCATTCGATTGTCAAATACAAATAGTGTTCGAAAGCATGACATTGGCCGCAACAAGCCCGTTTTTACCGCAAACCAGCTAACCAGTTTTAATCATTATTGTTAATGGTTATAACGAATTACGGCATTTACGATGTGTGACATTCACTCTGTCTGTGACGTTCCTCAAGTGCCATTCGATCCTGCTTCAAGCAGCCGATCGATCGCCCCACTCGCCGCTTTTTAGCTTTTGAAAATCCATATCTTAACTGGTATTGTTTGCTTAAACGTACAAACGTACTCGTATGTAGATGCATACGTACGAATGAATGAATGTTCATATCTATCGACGTTTGTACATACATACATACATATTTATCTATATGGCATATGTATTTATGTACATACATATGTATGTATATTCAGTGATTTGCTTCTCAATAAATCAAATTAAATTACTGAATTGGTTTAAGCGTTTCGAATAAGGTAAAGTTATTTACTTTTAATTATGAACACTAACGCACTTAACGTAATTATATCGCTCGTTTGTTGGAAGAAGGCCATAACCAAAAAACATTTTTATTTTAGCCACATATGTATGTATGCAGAAATTAGGTATATAATTTATTATAATGACACAGGGATGAACACAATTTT
>NW_023458558.1:1954000-1987720 GCF_013731165.1 Rhagoletis pomonella
CTATGTATGTTTGTACGTTCATTATCCTGAGATACGGAAAAAATGTTATTAAAAACTAAATCAACTGTATAATTGTTTGAACAATTTTCTATGCATTATTTAAGCAACATTAACTCTATTATCTGGTGGCGGTCTATAGCACCAAAGTGATCCAACCACACCCAGGCCGATAAAGAAAATCGTGAATGTAGATAGACCCAGTATAATGCCTGTAGTTACATCGTGTAGTGGCAACCCAGGGTAAGGATCTAGCACTAGGATCACTACTAAGCCACAGCATTTGAGCAGGCAGAATACCGTTACGAGAATATAACCAGAGGTGTAGCTGCGATTTGGCAACCATTCACAATGACGCGAACGGAAACCGAGGAAACCAAGCCCCACGCCACTGAATGCGGCAACCAAGCTAAACTGCAGGTAAAATGATTTTCCAAACTGAAAAGTAAGACAAGCGGTATTGATTATTGACACAAATAACATAGACGGCGGGGGTCTCAGCAAGCCTTACATGCGCAATCATGTAGATAATAAGCGCCGTATTCATACTGCTGCTGATCACAAGCATCAGCGACACGACGGCCAAGGTGATCGCCGCATTGGCCACCTTCTGCGGGTAGGGTGTGGTGCTGTTGGTGGATTTTCCATGGATGCTGCTGCAATCCTCCTCCTCCTCCACCTCCGGGTACGCCTTTGATTGCTGATGTGGTGTTATGCGTGGCGTAATCACCGCCATGGTTCGGTCGCCTGGCGTTTTCACCGACTCGTAATGTAGACTTTGCGTAGTGCGTTCTAAGCGTCGATCACCAGGCGTATAGTGCAATTGTTGTTGGCTGCGATAGTGGTACTTTGTGCGTTGATGCTCTTGCTGGTAGTTTTCCGGTAGCCGCTCTAAGGGCGACAAGTTGCGTGGTGTAACACTACGCGGTAGAGGTGTTTTTCGCGGTGTGGAGAGTAGTTCGTGCAGCATTTTTGTGGCGGCTGGATTCTTCATGGGTGTGCACGGATAAGAGTTGACGCCATTTTGCGCTTGTGCTAGTGCTGGTAGCTTTTGTGGCGTCGAAGTGCGTAGCGTTGTGTTCCGAGACTGTTTCGTGGCGCTAACCAAGAAGTTCTCACTGCGATTCAAATCGGAATTGCTAAGGCACGTTTCCTCCTCCTCACCTTCAGCGTCCTGCATCTGGTCTTCTTCTTCAGTTGGAATTACCGCGTAACGATGGGCGCGCCCATTGTGCATTTGTATAATTTCTTGATTGTCGTCAACCAGTTCCTCATCCTCGGCGGTGGGTACCATTTGGTAGCGCTGATTGCTATTCTTATCCACGATAAGGAATGTTTTGCTGCCGAAATCGCTGGAGAAAGCATGTTTTATTTTAGGTGACAATGGCTGTGGTTGTTGTACAGTAGGTATAGCCGCTTTGCTATGGCTAGCGAACGCCGCATCTGCGGATTGACCATGAAACGAATGTGGCTCCTCGTGAAATGAGGCGGGTTCTTCATCGCTTTGCAGGCGCCCTTCTGAACCGTAGTAATCAAGGTTATCCTGCGATTTAGCATATCGATGGGTGCGAGCGAGGCCCGTGGACAGACCGGGTACAATTGCGTATCGGTTATTTCTATTAGCCGTCGATGGCAAGTCTTCTACTGGTACAAGCGCATAACGGCCAGAATTTGAACGAGTTTCGAAAGCCGTCGATTCGGCAACTGCACTCGTGCTATTGTTGTTGTTGCGGGAATGTGAATACGAAGTGATGGCGAACTGGCTTTTTGTTGGGCGTTGTTGTTGAGTTTGTTGCCGTTGATGTTGTTGTTGCTTTGGAAGGCGACTTAAATGTACTTGGGACGCCGCTGCTGCCTTCGAACGCTTTTGCACGTTGACCGAGCGAGTCGACATACTTCGTTGCAGACGTAGGGGACCAACGCGGGGATTCGCCGTCGGCACTGCATGCCCGCCATAAGAAATATTAAGACTTCGATTGTAGATGGCTTCTATAGGCTCTTGAACCGAGTCCAATTCGACACCGCGCGTCGGATAAAACTCGCTGCCGTGACAAAATGCCGGATTTGTATAGTTGTGCTGCGACATGGCGGCGCAAAACGTTCACTCTAGGTATTATAATAACGGGCAACTCGGCACTGTTCAAGGTAAATTTTCTCGATGCGTTATTCTTCACTTCACACGGAGGCGAAATATATATCGTTTAGTGTTTTAAAATATTTTTCGATAAATTTTTATTTGTTATTTTTTATTTAGTAAACTTTTTATATTAATCTATTACTTAGTAACTGATGGTTCTATTGTTCCCTTTTTCACATCTATAAAAATTTTACATACTTAACCGTTACGAACTTATCTCTCAAAAATTTATTTACTTCCGCACGCGACAACTTCTTCCGAGCAACTGCAACGGAGACTCAAGAATGCCAGTAAAGTCGGAAGACCAACTGCCAAAAGCCGAAAGTAAAAACTGCAACCCCAGTTTAGTGCCGTTGAAATAACATAAATGGGTGAGTGTGCATGTGTACATATCGCCAGTCATGTGTGGATGAACGCCTAGCTCCCCCTACGTTGATTATGCCACAAGGCTGCCTGCTGGTGGTGCGGCGGTGAGCGTACCTTCGGTGTATTAATAGTTGTGCTAAATAACACTGCGGACTGAGTTGTACCGCTGATTATCAAAAACACAAACTCTTGTATGCACAATATACAATTTTATGTACATATGTATGAATGAAATGAAGTATGTATATATGTATGTATGTTAACAGTGCCAAGGCATTTGCTTTGGCGCGCGCTTAGTAGTCTCAATAGGAAACATCTGCTCCTGCAACGGCTGCTTGGCTGCTTGGCTGCCAGCAGCTTGTTGACGTGCGCTGCCAGTGGCACCAGCTAAGACCGACTTGCATACACACATACATATGTATATCTCCCAACAAAGTACACTCGCATACATACATACATACTTATCTACAAATGAATCCAATTTTGAATAAAATCCCAATAAACATTTAAATTTGACGAAAACCACAGGCAGATTGGTATAAAACGTCCTTGCGCAGGAGATTCGAAAGAGGCCTGGAAGGATGATAAAAGAAACCTTTCCGTGCTATACGCGTCTTAAATACAAAAAGTTTGCTTTAGATACCCAACGAATCAGTTTCTTGACAATGAAAAGATGTTCATATGGGGGAAGGATCTCCAGGCTATAAAATTTTATCGTAGGAGGCGAACTACATTTGAGTGACAAGGGCTTCGATATTCAGAACAACGTGGATGGGGTTGCCATTTTAACCAGAATTTTGCTTGATAATGTCTCAAACCTACATAGTGCTCTGAATATGGTCACCAAAAATTGAAGTTATGCGGATACCTTTCTAAAGAAATCAAATATCTGGAAGCTATCCTTGACGAAATGTTCTCGTAGAAAACTCCGGACAGGTATCTAATGTCTCCAGGACCAACCATGTTGTCGTAGCAGAGTTTGTGGCAAGTTAACTTTGGCTTTTAAGCTAAGCTAGGGTTCATTGCATGAACTATGGCGATTCGTTCTGAAAGTGGAGTGACCAATCAACACGTATGTATTTATGTCTGTATGTATAAGTACAGTTTGACGTCCTTCGTTTTGAAAGCACTCGAGATAACCTAAAATCTTCAGATCGCCTTTAGCTCTTACCACTCATTACATCCAGGAAACGGGTTTATCTATTTTTACATCGGGGCATAATGGAATCATGGGCAATGAAGTATTAGATCTTCTAGAGAGGAAAAAGGCTGCACAGCGACTGATGAGTCCAAAACCCATCAATGGTGTTCCATGAAGAAGAATAAAGAAAGAGCCGCAAGATTACTGGACAAATGTGAAAGAGACGGACAGGTTAAACCCTGGTGAATATTAACAAGGATAACCAAATCGAAGAGACCAGTTTAGAATGCCATTAGTTACCTACTTAAGCATTTTTTATAAGCTGACGACGAATATGTTTTAGTGTGCGGTTGTAGTGTTCGTTGGGATTCCTATTTTATAAGGTTTTATAAATAACTGTGTGTGTGTTTTTTCTATGTCATTGACTCGGGAGGCAAACTCAATTTCGTAGGGTGGTTTTTATGTTTGTATATATGTATTTATGTAGATAAATTCTCAAACTTCTCTCTCCTTTAACGCGATCCACCCCCGGCGCTTGCTTAGCCATGTGTGTTCTTTGTTTACGCAAGCGCAGCCGGCACTTAATAGTCAACGTCCAAATACAGTTTTTAATTGTTGAAGGAAACATAACCGAATATAGTCAGATTTTAAATGTTCCAAGTGTTATTCAGCTTCTTTTGCACAATTAATTAAAAAAAAAAAATTTAACATAAGCTGAGTAACAATTAATAAATGAGAAACGGACTCTCAATCGGAGCTTGAAGACATATATATATATTTATAAATATATAAAAATATGCATACCCTCACATTTTGACGATTTTATCAGAAATGTGGTACCTCAGAGGGGAATTACAAATTTCGAAGAAAAGTTATGGCATTTTTCCGAGTTCTGTATGAAATTAAAAATAATTAGTTTTGTGGTTTTTGTTGTTGACTGCATTTAAAAAAAAGAAAAATTTGTTACGGAAAATTTAAATAAATTAAATCGTCGAAACGTCAGGGTATACTTATTTTTGATGCTCACTGTGCACACATACATAGTTGAATACAAAAGCAATAAAAAATCGGCATTATGAGCAAAGTTTCTACTTCTCTCCACACAAAACCGACCGTTACGATATTTTAATCAAAATACGTTCGCTTTAGGGTTCCTCTCCCGCCGCTTTCGCTGTTGCTTTTTCAATGGCAGGCTATTAGTTGTACATAACTAGGATTTTCTAAAGTAAGTTCTGGCAGCTTGATTTTATTTTCATGGGTGGAAATGGCTGTACGCTCTCAAGCTTGGTAAATCATTCAAAAAGTCGTTTCACGCCATCGCTTTGTTAGGAGTATACTAAGGGCATTTATTTGATCAGTTTGCGCAGCCGTAGGCACGAACGATGCCTCCAACACAATTCGGTGTCGGATTACCGATAGCTAATGATAGCTATTTAAGGGGATGCAGCGATGACAATTAGAATTTATTCGGTACGGTTCACTCGCGATAACTTGAACTAGTCAAAACCAATGGAGTAGGAAGTTGTTCATGTTTGCAGATGTGGAAAATGAAGCTCACATATACATAAATATAGCCCCAATCAAATCTAGTTTGTTCAATAATCACCCCGTTTATACATTCAAATCTTAGATTATTAGTTGTCAAATTTTTCCTGTTTGTTTTTCTCACACCTCAAGAAAAATTAAATATCTTCTCTGTGATTACTTATTTTTGCTAAATTACGCAATTTAAATATGTTTTAACTCAATATTTTAATAAAAATAAGTGCCGAATCGCATGCCATTATTTCGTAAAGTATAACTTATTGAATTATTAAAAAATTAGAATTTCATTTCATTAGCTTATTTTATAAATTTTCGAAAAGTCAATTGAAGTCATATAGTCGACTAGCAGAGGTGATTAATCGACTTTAAGAATCGAAAACCTGAAAGTCGATCCTGAAGTCAAGAATCGATTCTGCGTGCACCTATCCCATCCCTATTGTGTAGCTTTTCTTTGAGATCTTACGTATATCGCTTTGCAACAAGTACGTTAATGCCGCTGCACTCACTTTTTTGTAGAAGTATTTTTCTATAAGAACTCGCATTGATTGCCATAAGCACTCCGCAAAGGCGGAAAAGAGCGGCTGACTTAATTCTATGTCGTAAAATGTAGGTTATTTGTATGACAACTTTTTATATATAGGGCTATATTAATTTGTTTATGGTACAGAGTAGCAATATTAAGAAAAAGAGTGTTCACGCTAAGCGGTGTTCACGAAAGGCAGTGTTGACATAATGAGGAGTGCACTGTATATGCAAATATAAGATAATGTTTCCACTTCTGTATTGAACGCTCGGAGCACGAGCCATTGTGCTTAAAGGAGTGGCCTTTTCGATTATGTCACTTTATATAACGCGAGCTCACAGCAGCTTCTCTGCAAATCTTTCTCAAATCTACCAAGTATGGAAAATATCTGCCAATAACGGTGTCATTAAAAGGAAAATTTCCACAAACCCGGCGTAATATCATGCAGGACAAACTAAGATTAATTGAAAGATGGATCTAGGAGAAAGACCTGGGTGTTAACCCAGACAAACTCGAACTGTTGCTTTTTACCAGGAAGTAAAATATCCCCTCGCTCCAGATCCCTGCCATAGGCATCCGTAGTGGACTGTCACAGATTTCTAAAGTGTGGGTTCCGGGGCACCTGAATATACTGAATGAGAAAGCAGACGAAATTGCAACAGGTGGTACATACATCCGAAACCCGCATGATGGTTTGAGTAGAAGGTTTCTAACGATCCGCGTGGTAGCACTAAAGCCAGCGCGTATTTAAGAGCAAATATTTTATTTATCGAGCTTTCTATGCTTATTTTTGCAAGACCAGATGATAATGGAAATATGATTTCAACGCTAAGTTAAAAGCCATTCTTGTAGGACATGCTCTAAATACTTCAGTAAAATCAGTAAAATTTTAATTTTTCGCTAGAGTTAAATGTTCATCACTGAGTACTTTTAAGCAAAGGACGAAAAAAAATGTATGATCGAAACAAAACCTTCGAGAATGTTTTCATAAGAACGAAAGTGAGAACAAAACTATTGAGAGCGTTCTCAAAGGGGAACTATACAACAAAAAAACCCTTGGAAATGTTCCCAAGGTGAACAAAGTACTTTTGGTAAGATTTTTAAGAGAAAAAAAGGAAAAAAAGTCTCCGGAACGTTTTGGCAAAGAACAAAACGGGAACAAAAGTCGAATGAATATTTTCTCGTAGAACAAATAGGGAATTAAGGCCCCAGAAACGTGGAAGCGGGAGCAATATTTTTCTCATAGCGCTGCATTAATTTGAAATATTTCAAAATTTAAATGAATCAAAAAAGAACTGAAAGATAATTATGCAAATTAAGTCAAACGAAAGACTTAAGGCACGAACTTTTCTTGCACAGAAAATGAAACATTGTTCCATAAAGGGACAATTCATCCTAATTATAAATGATCTGAAAGTTGAAATGATCAACCTCTCATCTGGCTAAGAATTAACAATCACGGTTCTCACTGAAATGACCTTTCATGTCAACACGCAGACGCCACTCTCATTCTCAACTCTAAGTTTGTGCTCGTTTTGTTCTCTAGCAGGATGTTCCCCATACTTTTGTTTATATTTGATCTTAGTTGCAAATGTTCGCTCTCATTGGAAGCGTTCCCGAGAGATTCCTTCTCATTCGATTCTTCAGTTTTATTCTCATTTTGCTCTTTTTAAGAACATTCCCGAGAGTGTTGCTCGCATTTTGTTCTTTATAGAAAAGTTCCCCAAACTTTTCAAACTGCTCTCAATACTTTTGTTCCCGCTTGGTTCTTTTGCAGGAACGTACATATGTAAGTACTTATATGTACGTACAATACATTGGCTTTACATCGAATGTATGTATGTATGTATGTGTTGTGCATATGTTATTTTAAAGCAAGGAATGGCTCGTGCTAAGAAAATGTGCAACTAAGATATGAAAGGTATCGGTTTGACAAATCATATCTATTATGCACATACCACATACATACATACTTCATAGGTGAAACAGGATCAAGCAACAGCTAGAAAAAGGCGGCACACGCCACAACTGAAATTTCTTAACATAGCGATAACAGCTGTTGTAAAAATAATAAAAACATCGAAGGCAACTATAACCAGTCCGGGTGGAAGATCGACCTGCATGACGAAAGCAATGACAATACATACATTGGAGCAACGGACTCTTGAAGCAGCCGCAGCAGTAGCAGTAAGGACATTGCTATTGGCAATGCGCAGCTGTCAGCTGTTTGGAGTTTATTCGCCCTCATCAGGTTTTATAAGTTTGCTTCCTCTGCGAGTTGCAGCGAGAACAAAAGAATATGGAGTGTCTCAACAAATACATATGTACATGTACTGAAACGACAGGAAATGCCCACAATAATGCCTGTGTGTGGGATAGCGTTGCCAGACTTGTTTTTTTTTTTTTTTTGAAAAATCAGTACATCGCATTTTTTTGATTAATCAAAATCAGTATTTTTACTACACTTGTATTTAAGTTTACTCAATGGTTATGAATCCGCGCCTACCTGCCATATAACGCATAATACCGAATTTATAGACAAACACAAAAACTGCTATTTGCATGAACATTTTTTTTTTGTATGGGAAGAAACAACAATTTATAAAGCTAGATGTTAGCGGCCGCTGTAGTCGAGTGGATAGAGATGCGTATTTCACTACGTAGCACCAAAGTTTCATCCCTGGTCAGAACGTCCAAAAAGGGTTCTCTAATTGCGGTCGCCCCTAGGATGGCAGAGTTTAAAAAAAAATCGCGTTGCAATATTATAGAAGGCCTAGCAAAAAAAAAACAAAAGGTGATAGAACCTTTCGCTTAGGCTTAAAATAAAGCTACAACTCTCGACTACTATCCATGAAAATATCATTCCTGCAAATTGACCTCATGGTCACTAATAGTCATTTATTGAACAATATAAAAATACTAGAAAACTGTGCTATTGAAAAAAAGAATTAATTTTACCAAACTCAGTTTTTGCTGTTAAATAAATAATAATGTTCAGGGATGACATTTTAAGAGATTGTAGTCGAAAGTTCAAGCCTTAATTCGAGCCTAAGTGGAAGACTCTATGGCCTTTAGTTTAATTGCGGTGGGTACTCAAACTTCGCACAAAATCAGGTTTTGCTGTTCAATAAATGACTATAAGTGACCAACCATGTCATGGTGATGGGATGATATTTTCACAGACATTAGTCGAGACTTCTAGCTATAATTAAAGCCTAATATCACAATTTGTGTCTTTGCTAGAACTTATAAAATATTGCCACAAAACGAGATTTTTTAACACTTTGACCTAGTTTTTATCAAAATCTTGAGCCGATTGAAACTTTATACTCACGGATTCGTAATCAGCACCGAAAATTCAATAAAAATCAGCTTTAAAATTTGCCGCAACAAAATCTGACCTTTGACCCGCCATAGCACCTGTAATATAAGTTTTCACAAAAAAAATTTAGATATTACATAAATAAGAGTAAAAGGCGGACCACGTCTGTATTTTTACTTTTTTGCTGTTTATATGCAATAGTTAAAAATAATTTTTTACCAAAGGTCCAATTTCGAACTTCGAAGGCCCATATATCGATTTCGGAGGCTAACTTCGAAAAACGGAGAAATAACCTTTTTTGCAAATTTATAATAAACACAAGGATATATTGTAATTTTTAGTGCCACGAAAAACTCAAATTTAATTAAATATATATCTACTATTTTAAAGTATGTATTAAAAAAGTAAGCAAAGTTAAAAGTAAAAAATTTATTTAAAATAGATTAAAAATACATATCCCTGCTGAAGTCTAGGAAAAAAAGAAGTCTGATGAGGAGATGTGGTGATCTCCGAAATAGTGCTATAACTTCTACCGCTTAGACTTTGTTGCTTTTTCAATTTTTCCTAATAAACAATCGTGGTACAAAGCTCAATAAAAATATTAAAAATTAAAAATACATATTTATATTCCAAATTTTTTTTTTTAATTCGCTTTGTTCAGGGCTTTATTGGCAAACAAGAGAAATATGTACTTCTTAAAAATTCTCAAAGTTAAAGTTTTCCCTATTTGGCCGTAAAATGTTTTGTATAAGGTTAACGTTCTTTCTACGTCAACACTGGTGATTGGGGCGTAATTGAAGCAAGCTAGTTCATTGGAGCCATTAGGCTACTTAGCACACCAGATATTCCCTTAAGATCCTTAAACCCCTTATTTTTTCTCTTGCGATTGTGCAGTGATTCGTCCGTTCTAGACAAACGGCGTTTAATAAAAAATGCAATTAAATATGCATTTCTGACAAAATATGCCTATATATGCATTTAAGGCAATATATGTAAGAAATCGATCTCATCTTAACAAAAAACTCTTGATTCGCAACATTTGTTAATCTTTAAGTTCATATGACTTCAAAAAAAAAAATATATATATATATATGTAAATGCATAAAACTCCGGGCCCTACAAATAAGTACTTAATTATTTGTGTACATATTGATGTAAAATTTACATATATAGCATCGGTACTTACGTTTTGAGGTAGTCCAACTTTTGTTGTTGCACTTTGAGATAACCCTCTAAATTGGTTATTAATACCGATTCAGTCTCAAGAAGTTCCTCCATCTCTGCCAACGCCGTATACACCTCGGAATTGGTACAACCGATGGTCAGTGAACATATTAGGAAACATATTGGCAAAAGTTTCGAAATTTGTGTAATCGCTGAGCCTTGCCTCCGTTCAAACATTTCAATAGAAAAGGTGTAGGGATTTACCTATAGGAGGTTTTGGTTTGTGCTGCAATTAAAGGAAATTTAATTTGATCAATTTAAATTATTTAGTGAACATAAAGATTATAGAAATACTTTGTGAGACAATAAAATCGAGTTTTCTAATTTCTAACTAAAAGTTCTTCTTTCGACTCTCTTTTGTTTGACATACATATATACATATACATACGTATATACATTTACCGGCTATTTTATAAAAAAAAACATTAATTCATGAATGCAATTTCTCCGCCATTGATCAAATATTTTTGTATCATAAAAAAGTGATTCAAGTGTGAACAAATTTGCAAAAAGAACTAAACTGGATTCTTAACTTCATTTCTTTAATTTATTTAACACACAGATGTATGTACATACATTCACTCGCACCAAAGTCGAAAAGCATATATACTTATTTTTGCACTAATAAATAAATTAACAAGATTTGTTTTAATTCTATCAAGCAGTATTAATTTAAAAATACTGTTATAATAAAGTACATATGTATGTACATATTAGACATCTGTACGAATCCATTCCAAACGGCAAATGAATCATTCATATATTATGAATCATATTTAACATCTCTTCTAGCGCTAATACTTTTTCCTTTCCATACATTATAAACAGTCTTAAAAAAAGCGACTGCTAGTGTAGAATCAAATAGGTATCACAAAAAAAAAAATATTTAATAACTTAGCTTAGCAAATTTTTCACCAGCAAAGGGAGTTTAAGGGCAAATGCATGTATGTCCATAAATGCAAATGCAAATATTTAATAATAGAATAAATCGAAACAGTTCAAAATCCAAGGCATATAACAGGTAGTAGCTGCGGAGGAGCGAATTTGATTTGTTTCGTGTATTTATACTATGTCTCCATTGTGAGATTTACTGCTACTACTACGGTACTTACTTACCCCGGGAGAAAACTCCTGGCAATATTGTAATACATATGTATATCGTCACTATACACAAATAAAGGCGTGCTAGTGTTTGGACGGCAAAAAAAGGCGCGTAAAAAAATTTTGCGAAAAAAGATGCTTATGAAAAACTTCGGCGAAGTATGTTAAGAGTCTTTGACGCTGCAGTCTTTTTATGCGTCTTTTTTCGCCGTCAACTTTTGAGCTCGCCGTCATCTTTCGTGTCTAGTGACAATATCTTTTCGATTTCAAAATCTTCAACTCTGTAATTTAAAGCAAACGTAAATACGTAAAAAAAATTTAAAGGTGAAGTTGTGTACCATATCGTACCTAGTTTTAATTATTAACTTTTCTACTGAAAAATTTAACGTTCGCTCATCGTACAAATACTAAGGGGAGATAAGAAAACGATAGCAGTTTGACGGCCCCATTCAAAGCTGAGTTATGATGAAGTTAGTCGACCATACTTATAGCTATGCCAATTTCCTGGAAATAATACCGCAGTATTCTTAGCGTCTTTAAGCCTTTCACATAGACAGTTATTGAGAGAATACGTCCAATTGCCATTTGTTCACAGTCTATCAGAGCTCTCAAATCTCAGAGCGCTCTTAGTATTTACTAGAGAATTTAGTATTTTACTTACCAACGAAATGAACTTCCCTACGACCAGGATAATTAAGTCACCTGCATAGGCAAAAATTCCTCGGATATTTATAGGTTGGAAACGATCTGTAATTGATCGCGGTCGCTGCCATGCGCTATTTTTCTAAACGGTCGTTCGTTTGATACACATATTTTAAAATTGCATATAATTTGTGTATAATTAAACCAAATTCGACTTTCAGAACAGCGGCAACCTCTTCAAAAAAATTTCAAACTAAAATATTCTTAAATATCTTTCATATGACATTTTTATAATTATTTCAAGCAACTGATCAAGGCGAATTTATATAAGGTGGTGTTGTTTCATTAGCTGTGAGTAGCGTTTGATTGTCAAAATTTTGAATTTCTTAGTGAGTGAGCGAAAACGTGAGAGTGTTTGCATTTTCTGTCGCAATTTTTCATTCGGGGAAGAATAGCTGAAATTTGACAATGGCCCGCTAAAAGCAAAAAAACAAAATACAAGTAATTGTTGTATTTGTTCAATCGATACCACCTTATATGTATTCGCCTTGCAACTGATGAAGTTGAATTTGATATTTTAAACACGTGGCCATACTGGTAAATAAATATTGTTCAGAAATAAAAGGTTTCAAACCGATTTCGACTGATAACCATCTTTTTATAATTCATTCAACTTATTCAACCTGAACACATCAACAATATTGTAAATTGTCAAACTAAATATTTCCTTGCCAACCATTTTTAAATTTCATTCCACTTGGGTACGAAATAATTTAATTCAACTTTCAAAACAAAACAATAGTAGAATTTTTATTATTTCAATTTTATATACTTAAGACAGTCCGACACATGAAAATTTTCTCCGAGATAAGGCTCCAGTTTCTAATAGATTTTGGGTCGCTAAATTTGTAAAAATTTAGACCTTTATGTGCATATGTTTGAATTTTAAGAAAATAAGGCAAAGAGCGAAATCGGCTAAACCGGCTAAATTTCTTTTCTCTCGCTGTTTTCTATCGCAACCAGCTAAATCTACCTGGAAAATGGCTAAACTGGCCACACTGGGCAGAAGTACCCTGGGATCGTTGCCATTGTCTGCCGAGGGGCGACAGCTGCAAGAAAAAACTTCTGTTGATGATGCTGGATTCAAAAATTTAACCTGGGATCTCTCGAGCAGCAGTAGGCATCTCTAATCCCTCACAAAGTATTAAAAAAGGACCATACGTAAATTGTTCACTGATTTTTGTTTATTTTAATGTTGATATAGAAAAACTTTGTACTTATTTTGCTTTGCTCTTTTCTTAATATAACAGTGAAAAGTTAATAGTTTTATTCTAATTTTTGGTCATGACTTCACGGTAGAAGAACTATGTATTTCAAAATCGGTTTTTTCAAATTGTAATTTTTCGAATAACTCGACAACCGGTTTTGGAAAAAAGACGAATAATCGAATGCCGAATATGTAAAACCGCAACACTTAACAAATTCAATTGAAATTCATTGATTAAACTACATATCTACTTTGAAAAAATCTGTTGACTTTTTATGTTATAATTACTATTGGATGAAATTAGCTGACTTACTAAGATTCATTTCCAATTCTCATTCCTCATTATTATTTTTTTTCTACACGTGTATGATTGACTAGTTGATCCTAATGTCGTTTATGAGCTCCGTTAATGTTTCGTAACAGCTTAAATTTTTGTTAATGCGATGCTATTCATTTTAATCATTGAAAACATCAACAAAGTCGTAAACTATAGTTAAATAAATGAATAGCTCTTTATTCTGGGCGTTTAAGGCCGCTTTCATTTCAAAGCCAATAAATTGTATTGTTGTTATTTCTCTGCTAAGTGAATGGGTCGATGTGATCGTTTTTTTTTTGCAGAAGCAATTCTTCTTAGTGAAGTAGTTAAAGGAAGATGTAAGCAATACAGAACAAGGAAAATCTCACTGATTTATGCATGCATATCCATATACCATTTGAAAAAAATAAAAGAAATCGAGTTCAATGAACTCGAGGTAGTGTTAATTATCTGCTTCTTTAATCAAATATATGTATATATTTAATGATCACTTCTTTCTCATATAGTCGAACTTTTTAATTTAATTTTAAATGTTTCTAAATGTCTTAATGCCTGAAATAAAATCTATTCACCATCACCGCTATTATTTGGAAGATCACTAGATGAAGATTGGTTAGTAATGAGTTCTTCAAGGGTGCATGTTTACTTAATTTGAAATTAAAGTAGGCAGAAACAAGTTTATTTGCTTTTGCCAGAAAATTTAACAAGCATTAACTTGAATGAGTCCTGCACGTTTAAAACGACAATGGGATAGAATCGGTATAACTCGATGTTAATGAACAGTTTCTGTCTTTCTTCGGGCTTATCGAATTTTCTGTGCCTTTTTTGACTTGGTAAAACGCTTAACTGAAAATAGTCCGATTTTTTCGAATGCCATGCTTTTAATTTTGCTCGCGTTCTAATATATCGAGCCCTAACCGCCAAAATAACGTAAGCGACATTTTTTTCAAAATTTATTTTTGATGCAGAAATGCATCTAGATGCTCTAGGAATGTTTCTGCATAAAAAAGAAAATTTTGAAAAATGTCGCTTACGTTATTTTGGCGGTTAGTGCTCGATATGGTACATACAAAAAATTATCATCTACACATGCAAATACATATCGTGTAAGAGGACTGTTAGCAGCTTTTCACTCGAAACTAGTGATACGATACATGCAGATGCACATACATATGTACATTAGGGCGATTTTTATTGCGACTATTGTTTTTTTTCACTCCTACTTCGAAATTTTGTAGAAAACACACGTAAACTTACAGTTTTTTCTTAAAAAGTCTACAGCTCAGAGGCATTTTATGGTATAATCTTGGTCAATGGTTGGTTTTCTTCAAAAGTGTTCATTGCGGTGTAATCCCAACTCCCACCAGCGAGGAAGTGCGGGTCACTAGACCCAATTTTTCCATGAAATTCTCGTTTTTTGCCTCTATCTCGAAAATAAGAAGAGCTACAGAAGAAAAATAAATAAAACACTTGTAGGACTTTCGATTTCATACAAAAAAAGTTTGAGAACACAAAATCGCTAACATCGATATTTCTTGAGGAGGTATTGGGCTTTAAAGTTGAGGTAATGTGGAATTTTCATGGAGTATTAAGCTAAATTGTAGAAATTGTTGATCCACTTCAAAGTCCAATATCTAAAGAAATGTGGATATTAGCGATTTTGGTGGTGGTAATTTTTTTTGTAGGAAATTAAATGTCCTTTAATTTTTGTATTCATATTTTTTCTTTAGATCTTGTTATTTTCGAGGTAGGGGCAAAAAACGAGAATTTCATGAAAAAACTAGTTTTAGTGACAAAATAGGGTCCATCCCCAAAAACAAAGTTGCGCCTTTTCTGCCGAAATTAAAAATTTATTACATTTTAAGAGCCAATATATTTTGGAAAAAAATAAGATTTACGGAGACCGATTTGAAAATACCTACAAAAGTCTTATTATTTTGATTCCGTTGACAAATTTTTAAACATTTTTTTTTGCAGATCTTTTAAGCTTAAACTCTTCTATCATCTGGTTTGATTTTTAGAAAAAATACTTTTTAAGCTAATTTAAATTATAAAAAATTTTTGGACGTATTTTCAAATAGGACCAATTCACGTAAATCTTAATATTTTTCCGAAATATTTTCCCATTTAAAATAAAATAAATTTTATATTTCCGATTAAAAAACATTAGCACATGAAGAGTGGCACAGTAGTAGACTTATCCACCCTAATGTCCAGTACTTTCAACTGGGAAAGAGAGAAAAACAATTGACACCGTTTCTAAAAGTCTAAAAGATCGTAGCATGGGCGGCCAAGTTCAATAGTCACTAAACATAAACAGTTAGGTGCACACAAACTGTATAGTGGAGTGAATGACCTCAAAATAACCTACTTTGACTTTTATTTTTAACTGGCCAACCAGTCAAGCGGTCAGCATAAGCCGGGCTAACAAAGATCATGCGCACATGCGCGACTACATTTATTATAAATACGTATGTACATACATACGTGCATATGTATGTATGCATATATTTAATTACATATATGTATGTATCAGGCAGCTTTGGAGATGCAAATTAAGCAACCACATCTTCCGAACCATGAAGTGAGAACAGTTGCAAATAACAGTACATGAATGATATTATAACCCCAACAACAAATATGTATTATGTAGGTACCCACCCACATACATTTTATGACCAGCAATTTTTTTGTAACTTTTAAATTAATGCAAATCTTATAAATAAAACACAAAAGTGTTGATGCAATTACAAAATTATACGCAAAAAAAAGTTAAAATATATGCAGTTATATGTGACATATGTATCTATGTGTACAGTAGGGTGGTCCAAAAATGTATGTGAAAAAGTAGAGTAGGAATTTTTATGCTCTCACCCCCTAGGATTTTTCTATACCGAAAAAATATACCCTTATTTATTTATTTTGAAATCAAAAAATATTCAGAGCTCGCTCAAAGCGCCCAAAGTTTTCCATGTATTTTATATGGGGAAAAATCAACTTTTCGTAGAAATGGTATAGTATAGTTAAAAATCAATATTTTTCTACCAGAAAACTCTGTTTATCTGCAGCAGATTCCCAATAATATTACGCAATAGTTTATTTAACCATTTTTCATTGCAGCTATAATTTATAGGTCCGCCAAAAACCCACAAAAACCCCGAAAAATGCAATGGGGCGACCAATAAAAAGTCGTTAGTATCAATAAATGGTTAAATAAACAGTTGGGTATTGTTTTTGGAAGTCTCCTGTAGAGAACCATAGTTTTTCATTGGAAAAATATGAATTTTCAAGAATTCGATACCATTCTACGAAAAGTTGTTTTTGCCATATAAAAGCGCTTTGAGCTACCTCTAAATATTTCTTGATTTCAAAATAAAAGATAGGGCTATACTTTTTTTCGATATACAACAATCCTAGCGGGTGAGAGCATTACTATTCCGACTTTACTGTTTTTGGACCACCCTAGTGTACAGTCATGTGTGTAATGTTAGGACCACTAATCAAAATCCTTATAGTTTGTTTTGAGTTGTTCATAAAATGGACAATAAATTTTATTAAAATTGGTGTGGGTTTAAGTTGTCGCTTTCACAATTAAAAGTTGGGTAATGAGTGCCCGTACAGTAAGTAATTCCTGGAGGTAAGAGCTGAACAAAATGCTGAAAATTCAAACACTTTAACCCGGATAGTCTTTTACAATAATCCCGGTTAGGAGAATTTTTGGGGCTAAAACTAAAACCCCGCTTAAGCAAGGGCTATAGAAAAATTCGCTAAATGAAACAATTGCTCTTATAGAGAAGACCAGCGTGCACAACCCTGTCGGAAATGGAACTACTTTAAAAGTAATTTAAAAAGTACTTTTTTGCGAACTTCAAGTGGTTGGATTTCTCCCTTTTTTCATATAAACCACTAACTTTATTAACATGGCCATGTCCTAGGAGAAAGTCAATTATCCGACTCTGCATTCTATTTCAACTAATTTCAAATGCATTTGGTTTAAATAACTTAAAAGTCAGTATTTTTAGTTTAAATACGCTTTCGTTCTGCACTTCACAAATGCTTTTTCATATTTCGAAGACAAAATAAAATTTCATTTTAACATTTTGCCTCTGATGGGATTCGGACCCGCGCCTTCTGGAAGCTAACAAATAACAGCAGGCATCTCTGCACGCTCAGCTACAGCTACACTTTTAAGTGTGCAAATGTTCAGTTTGAGTTGTGTGCAAGGAGCAAGTCGATTGTCCGACTCTGCATTTGATTTCGACTTCATTAAATGCATTTGGATTAAAGCACTTCAAAGGCAGTAGTTTTTTGTAGTACGCTTTCGTTCTGCACTTCACAGCTGCTTTTTCATACTTCCAAGACAAAAATAGTGTCAAAATTCGAAGCATTTATGTACCTACTGCACTTGTTTTGAAGTAGTTTTTCAATTAGTAGATTAAAAAAAAGAACCCTTGTTTCCGTCAGGGTATGTACTACAGCCATACATGCATACGAGGCGAATTCATTAGAATTCATCTTCACATTTCGCCTTGGGTACTTACAAGACCAAAGGATGCTATGCCGCCAAAAAGAATCATTACAAGGCTGCCAAATTTTTTATTTTTTCATCAACTGGTTCACACATTTGCAACATTATAAGCAGATAGGTTTTTTAAGCGTGATGTACGAGTACATTAAGGGTTTTTTTTATATTGCTTATCTGGATTTTTTGGGACTTAATTTGATTAACTTATAAAGACAGGATTTATTAACCGAGGGGTTATATCCAGAAAGTACTGCAACAGCAGTCAATATTGAAAAATCTTTCTTTGTGATCTTAATATTTTACACATGACTGTATCATATGTAAGTATGTATTTGCATAACGGATTGCTGAGTTAAATATGTTTTTCTTTTTTTGATTTAATGAGAACATAGTTGGGTGAGCAATAAAACTGCCAACTTGTGTCGAAAAAGTGGTGCATGGCATTACAAATTTTCAGTATAGGCACACAAAGCACGCTTGTGATTGCCAGTCAGCAAAGTTTTGGAAAATTTGTAAACTCTAACTAATTAGTTCAAGGCGTTCTTGAGCAAATATCGAAAACAACCTTACCTTTGACTTTTAACAATTTATCAAGTCGAAAAAAGATGAATTTTTAAGTCTAGTTTTAGGTCATTAATTAATGTCTACGTTCGGCATACATTCATGGATTTGTAAGTATGTACATATGTAGACGTGTATATGCATAAGTCTGCACACAGTATGACCCCTGCAGTACGGGGGGCGACTACAGGACTGATGAATCGGTAGCTACCTGGAAACTACCGGGAGTTACTAAAGTAGTCACTTGCGTGATTTATGAGCGCCCCCTATCGTAATTTTTCGCAATTCTGTTTCCGACAGTTTTGACTCTGCACCACCACGGGTGAATAGAGTAGCTACTTACCTAGGAGTCGATGCAGTAGCGGTTCGAAAGTAGCGATTTACTCGAGCAGTGCTGGAGGGACTGAATAACTACATACATTCATAATGTACTTTTATGTTACTTTACGAACCCCCTTATTATATTTTTAGCCTCTTAATACGAGACTAACGACACCTGTGTGAATACTCCAAGTAAGTATACAAAAAACATACAAAGGTAAAAATTGTCAAGTCGAAATTACGAAATTGCTTTGATTTTTCCTCTTTCCTGAATAATTTCAATAAATAGACTTGTCACCTTTTCACCCTTAGGCGACGATATACACTTTCCAAATGCGAATATATGTAAGCTAAACAGTTACCAAATAACTAATAATTTTCCTTTTTTGGTCACTTCATTTCGGTTCTCAGACGCATTCCTGCGCAAAGCGTGACTATGAAAATGTCATACATACATATTTATATGCTAGGTGAAGCCGAAGCGCACCCATTGTTTGCCATTAAAACGGCATTACTGTAAAAGTATACCCTTTATGTAATAAAACAGATGGAAAATTCTTCCATACGTGCAAGGCATTTCCTTCAGTAAGGAATAACGGCTATTCGACATTAAATTCGTACACATAAAAATGTCTTTTCTAAATGAATCTTTTGTCGATGCTACTCGAAGATGTAAGAATAACAGATTAGTTAAGAATTAGTTGAAAAATTATACAAGAAAAACGCTGCAAGTACAAACTCGGTCTCTACGGAGCGAAGTCCCAATACATCTTCTTAAATTTTATCAATAACTCCTTAGAGAAAATGAGCCCGAAAACATCACCTAAAAAGTTTTTTGTAAATTAAACTTAACCTTGTAAGTATTGTTTAATTTATAAGATGATGTAGGTACTGATAACCAATAATTGAATGAATTAACAAATCGATTTTTTAGTGCAAGCACATGATTATTTTTCATGACATTTAATGTTTAAAAAAATCGTGAACAAATTGCTCAAAGTGAAGGTAGCTCAATACCCTGAGATTGATACAAATAGTGAACAATTGCGGATGAGTAATGCCCTAATAAGGGATAAGTTCCTCACCCGCTTGCTTTTTGGGTGAGTAGATGCACAGCTGTATGGTATGATGGAAGATATCGCCTTGCATACATATATGTATCTACATACATATATATGTAGTACAACAGTAGCTTAAGTGTTTTGCCCCACTCCCGCGCGCACTCTGGAGCAGAAGAAGCGTGCAACCTAAATCCATTTTAGAGGTAAACCACAAATGCTGAGGAAGTGCTCGAATGTATAATTTATAGCAGAAAAAAAGGTAAAGCAAATGGCAAATGTGATTGAAATGCTATTTATTAAACAAAGGTGCTGCATGGAGATAGAAATGCTAAAGCTTAGTTGCAACAACAACTGTGCTCGTCGTCGTATATTGCTAGCGCGATCGAAAATAATCAGAGTGCGGTGCGGATAGACCAAAAACGTTGTTGGTCTTTGCAAAAACATTGAAGCAGCAAAATATGTATGTGGGAACGTCTTTCTTAACTGCATTCAGAAATAATGTCAACACAACAAGCCTGAATGCGCATTAGGGTGGTAAAAAAAAAAATTAAAGTCGGAGTTTTAATGCTCCACTCCTAGGGTAGCTCTATACCGAAAACTTTCTACCCCTGTTTTTTATATCAAAATCAAAAAACATTTAGAGGTCGCTAAAATCGCTCAAAACTGTACATGAATTTTATATGGGGAAAACAAGTTTTCATTTTATTTGCTTCAATGTAACTAAGGGCTGCTTTCACAGTCATTTAACTAATATGTATATTACTGTTGACCAACCACTTATTATTTCACAGTATCAACCAATGTACATCTATTAGTTAAGCAATAGTTAAAAACTGGTGTTCTTCTATTACTTAACTAATGACTCTGAAAACGGCCCTTAGCGTATTTATGTGCGTCGATGTCAAATGTGGCGACAACATTTTTACATTACAGTTTTCTAGATTTGGAAAAGTTATTTTTTTTTTTGCTTTAATTATGGAGATAACAAAATTGCATCTTCATATTTAGATTCAAAAGACAAAAGCTAATTATCTTAGTCTCATTGAAACACATGTATAATACAAATATATTTAACTTCCCACTGGCTTATAAGCAAACATATTTTACGAGTTTCGGAAAAATTTAATGACCTGGCTTAACTTCCCTCGTGTCAAAGATATATTTAAGAGCAATTTTCCAGAGGCCGTACCGCTGAAAGAAGTTCTAAGTAAAAATACTGTGGCCAGCGTAGCCGGAGTTGGGACTGATGAGGGTTATTTTTTGTAAGCACTGCCGGAGGCCGCCAACACGAAAAGGTGTTCTACACAAAAAAAAAAAAACCCATTTAACCGAGTTTACATTTCTGGTGTCAAAATGATAACTTTAGACCATTTTCCCATGGTTCCCCAGGGCTCTGTGAAAGGTTTCGAGGGCTCTGGTGTATATAAGCTGTGCTCTTTCTAGTGGATTGGATATCAAGAGCCACAACCTCTCTCTCTCCGCCCACTAACCCAAAAAAAGCAAAAAGCAAATTAATATTTTAACGAATTTCGTGACTTTTATTAAATATATTGATAAAATTATTATTTTGTCATAGCTTGTACACAGTTTAAGTATTGCGCTGGGATTGTCCCAAATTTATAAGTCTAGCATATTCACTCCAAGTTACAAGTTTTTCAAGGCATAACATAAAATGGCAATAATAACAAAAAAGCTACATAGGAATGTACATTCATACATAGGTATGTACATGGCTATGTGTTCATAGAATCTCTATTCGAGTCTTAAATATTTACGGTAAAAATCATTTAAAAATTATGGCTTTTTATGTAGTTAATTGCATTGGCCCATTTAGTTTCGTTGCAGCGTACATATGTACATTTATTTCAAGCAGTCCAAATTAGTTGGTCGAATCATGTTATATTATTTATAACGAGCGAATCGCGCCATTGCATAATGCATTAGATAGTTTCGAAGTGGAGTTGCGGGCGTGAATTCACCAATCAACTTACATACGTACATCGCAAATTATGTTTTTATTATTTAGTTATAATATATACCACTTGCGCACATGAAAACAACAATTGTACATACATATGTAAATATACTGGGGTTGTCAAAAAAAAGTAAAGTCGGAATTTTAATGCTCTCACCCCCCTAGGATTGTTTTATACCGAAAAAGATTATACCCCTGTTTTTTTTATTTTGAAATCAAAAAATACAATATTTAGACGTCCGTCATAGCAATCAAAGTATCCCATGTATTTTATATAGAAAAAAGTTTTTCCATCGATTTTTTATCTTCAGGAGACGTTTAATAATAATAACCAGGCAACGGATTTTATGGAAACTGCCTTTTTTCTGCTAAAGAGATAAAGTATATTTGATTAAGAATGTCCATGATTCATAAACCGGTTACCGAGAAACACATATGTAGCGTAACTGGGCGGTGCCACGCCCATTTTCAAAAAAAAATATATATCACCAAGTTTCATTTCCTGCTAGGAGGTCGATATGTGAATTTATGTACATATACATTTGTCTATATCTATCTCGATTCGTTTTGGCTGTTTGTTTCCATATAGAACAATCCATGGGGATGAGAGCATTGAAATTCCGACCTTAGTTTTACACATGCTTTTTTGGACCACCCTAATGTACATAGATATGCACATATACGTATATTTATTTAAAAATTTGATATAGGAAATCTCTTTAAAGAGCCATACACAATGCATATGAATGTATGTATGTATGTATGTGGATACATTTGGCATTCAGAAGCCAACAGCTATGAGAAAAAAAGTTTTTAAATTCATATTTACTCGTACATTTGTAATGAGTATGTAAGTATGTATGTACGTTAAAGAGTGCATGCACATCAAAATTCGCATAAATTAAATACACGAATCGGCATTGCAATTAATAAGAGTGCCTCTGTATACATATGTATGTATGTATGTAAATATCTGCCTATGTGTGGATTTTATATGTTAATACATATATGTATGTATACATGCAGCTGACAGCATGCATTAATTCCAACAATTACCGGCAGTTTCCTATAATAGATAAATACACTGCTGATAAGTTATGAATTTCATGGCGATATGCACTGAGAAATGCAGAAAATTCCATAATCACGACAGCAGTTGCTATAATTACTTTTTAACATTTTAACATTGGTTTTGACGATTATATCGTGCGGTAACGTAGGGATGTACCCAGCTTTACTTAAGATTCGCACTAAGCTGCGCTTACTAATCCCACTGAGTATCTTTACTGCAACTTAATTTAGCTAGACCATAGTATATACCTTTTTATTGGAGATTAGCTGAAGTGTCTTTATCCCCAAAACTGGGTATAAACTTGTCTAGAATTTAAGGCCCACAGGCATCACGTCGTTAGTACTAAGGTTCTTCGATAAAGTAAAATGTAAAGACGCGCATGCGTAATAGGATTTAAAGCGCAGTTAGTCAACGACGTAGCGTAAACGTAGGTTGACGTACGTATCAGCATATTAAATTTACTGTTGATAGAGAGAGAGAGAGAGAGAAGCAACGGCAACTTCACCGCCATACGGTGGTGAGTTTTCGTAAACACGCGAATCCCATAAGGTAGATCGTGTCTGCGTCAACCTACGTCTACGCTATGTCGCTGACTGTACGAGCTTTTACTGTGAAACTGCTATCCGAAGCTATGTTAGAATTGAGACTCTGCTACGCTATTGGGATCATCTTGGATATAGAGGGCGTCCTTGATATATGGCGTAAGGGCAGATATTCTTAATGCACATATCGGACTTAACTTTATTGACATCTAGTGTGTATAAAAATGTATGTCTGTCAATATTCTAAAAACTTCGGTGGTTCTCTTCACTAGGAAAAGGATGGGGGCTTTTGTTAAAACCTGGGGTGTGTCATCTAAAAAGATTTTGTAAATTTATGCTGCGTACAGTAATTAGAACAATTTTTGGGTCTGAATGTGCGATCTGGCGCATTAGACGGTCAATGCATTACTAGACTCATCGTCTATTGATTTATCTTTTAGGGTAAGGTTTTAAATTATCTCTACCGGCTGGAATCTTGGTAGCAGTATATTAATTCACTTAGAGGTAGTGGACATACCTTCTGATTCCTTTGTATCATAGATTAAGTTACTTAGAAGTGATGTCCACAGGGGTCTGGGATACTCCAGAATGGGTGGATCGTTAAATCGGGGCTCGGCTCTGGTGCAATGATATTCGTTAGCGGAAAGTCTTTTTTTATGGCAGAAATATGGTCGCAGCTCCATCCAGTGGTAGTATGCATCTCTCTCGGAAACCCCTGGCAACCCCGGTAACCATTGGATTTATGTTTTCCAAACGCATACTGATTTGTTACGGTGATCAAAGAGTTAACAAATAAATGTAATTGAATAAACTAAGTATCTAATAAGTTACATTATTTTACTCTCTTTGAATAATCACAGAAGATTGACTTCAGTTTTATTAAAACATGACAGTTTAGAATGTTTTAGATCATTTTTTTTTACTATTTAAGTTCCTTCTACAACAGGTGCTAATTAAATAATTTTGTAATTAGCAGAATCTTGACTAATAAACAATTAATAGAATGTATTTGTGCAATTAAACAAAAGCGCTGATTTGACAATTGAAATTAAAATGAAATGAATGAAAGACAATTACGCACAAAAGCAAAATTAATTATTGTAGTCAAGAACCTTTTTTATTTTGCCAAATGGGCGAGCATAGTGAACGAAGCGCAACCAACCGGATTTGGACGGCGGCACTTGCTGGAAACACCTCCACTTCACACACCAAAGCCACATATTCGGGAAGAATGAGCCCAGCGACAGAGTTGGCGCAAAATTACTCAGCTAACTCAGTTAGGCCATTAAGTGAAAATTGTATGTGGAGCAGAAAGTATCACCCTATTTGAAAACGCAAATAACTGGTATTTTTTGACATATTACAAATGACACTTGGTGGCTAACGAGATCGCCCGATCAAGTTTCGGTAGGATTATTGAAAACGGCTGGCCCACGTAAGCAAGCCGCACACCCTCCAGGCCTTTAAGAACAGCATTCGTTACGAAACCGACAATCTAACGCCGGAAATCTTAACAAACGTGATGCAAAATAGCATGAAAAGTGCCGGAATTTGCGTCAACTCTGGTGGAGGCCAGATATTATTTCCCAAACATGAAAAAATGGGTGTTTCCATGATGTCGGACGTGACATTCGTACACTTTAGAGTTAAATAAATCATCCGAAAACGGAAGTGACTTATAACAAAAATGCGCCGTTGTATAACTTTTAAACCGTCCTTTGATCGACCAAAAAATTAGGTGCGCTTGGAACACTGGTGTCGGGAAAATCGGGTCATAACGGACTTGACAAAAACAGAAGTGGCTTCTGAGTAAATGTAAAAATAAGCAAAACCCGACGAATTCTGTGAGATTTTCCTTTCTTAAAAATTCTTTAAATAAAGTCAAATTACGGACTATTACAACCAATTCATATTATATTACGTATATATTACTTCGGAATAAAAAATATTTGGCCAAGTTTTACTCGTAAAAAAAATAACTGTTATTTTCGGTCCCTGGAATACTGTGAAAGTGCTCTGATAAAGCGTATATCTGGCCAGTCACAGAAGAAAGGATTAAAAATAAATTACGAAAACTTTAATCGAAAAACGCTGGTTTGCAAGTTCTCCAAATTCATAAACAACCAAAAGAATGATAATGAAGAAATCTTTGGAAAACAACAACAATGTTTAAGCAACGATCTTGCAATGATGCTAGATTGTGAAGATAAAAGTCAGGAGAATACATCCCACATTTGCAGCCCCGACGCAATTTTCAAAATGGAATTATTGCACCGCAATAAAAAAATAAATACATATAACTGAAAGTTCTCTCAAATGGTGCAGCGTCAATCGAAAAGAATTTACAATTTTCTCCAGTTTCAAGTTTTTCAAGTGTGTCGCCTCGAGCGAGTAGTTATTTGGTGGCGAAGTTTTGATTTACGATCCTTTAAGAAACACGCTGTAACCCGAAAAGGCAACAACATTCCTTTTAGATAAAAAGTTTTTATTAAAAACAATCTTCCAATTTTTAATTTAAGTACGAAAAAAACATTATTCAAAATTACTAGCCTTTTCATTTTTTAATTACCTAAACGTATGTTCACATATCAATATTACCTCATACCTTACCTTATACCTCATACCTTATATTACCTCGTTTTTTTTATCACCCCGTTTACACAGGCAAATCTCAGATTATTAGCCGTCAAATTTGTTGTGCTTGTTATTCTCACATCTCAAGGAAAAACTATGTTTCTTCTCTGTGCCACCGTGATCACCTCAATTACCTTGATATCCGCATTCGCATTCGCATCCGCGGATGTATAAAATTCCACATTCGTAACATCCCTAGGACATATGTATGCCGTTAAAAATTAATCTATTTTAATTAATTTTGGAATAACAGCAAAAAATCAGATGATACTGTGTGCGCTACACATATGCATGTATGTATGCTAATGTGTTGGTACATTAAGGCAACTGTAACATTTGTAAATGCCACATGGAAGTGTCACAAATCCACCATGCGGAAAGACCAAAACAGCATTGTTATCACTGCTGAGTTCATTATAGTTTATTCTATGATCATTTGAATGCCTACTTACTAGGGCGTTCGATTATTCGGGTTTTACGACACCCGGCAATTTGAAAAACACCGGTTGCCCGTTTGCAAATTAAAAAAAAAAAACCGAATAAACTGGCTTTGGTTTGCATATTTTCTCTGCAGTAGCTTATGTTGCTGTTAGTCAGAAATTATGACCAAAATTACAATAGGTATAGCTTTAATTTAGAAATCAATAAAGCAATATACCTACAAAAGTGCAAAGTAATTTGGATTCCAAGTAAAATTATTAAAAAAAAACACGCTTTATGTGGTTCACCGATCTTAACAAGATTAGAGTACTAAACAACAGTCCTTTTGTCCTGGGAATAAGAACAGTTCTAAAAATCCGCTTTACTCGGTATTCGGAAAATCAAGATTTCAAATTGAAAAAAAATCACCCTAATATATAAATATGTATCGTTAGAAAGAAAATGCACACAATGATATTTTTAGCTTGCAACTTTATGCAGGGTGTGTGACCATGAATTCAAAAATTTACAATCTTTTATGAGTGTTATATGAAACCGTGTGGAAGTGCAAATCAGAATTCACTTTTTCATTTTCGGTTGCAACTTGCAAATTGTTTAATAAGTTGTTTCTTTTTTTCCATATCGCTCATTTAATTCAATAGTGTCATAATCCAGAAAAATACAAATATTGAGCAAAGTATGCAGAAATTACCGCTACCTCTTTTTCTACATTGTGTAAACTTTCATAGCTTTATTGATTGATTACCAGTAGCTCACTAGAACAAAATATGAACTAGGGAGCGTATGTAAATTCAAAACTTTAAAGCCGTTTTTCTCGACTGTACCTTTTTCGAGTTATGACACTATTGAACTAAATGAGCGATATGTACATAATTACGCACACACATACATATGTAAGTGCATTTCTAATGAAATCGAATTCGTTTTCAGAAATCATTCGTTATAAAATAGATTTTAACCCGGACGAAAAATCCATGTAGCACAGACTCATGTCTACGTGCCACATTATTTCTTATTTTGCTTAAAAATAAAGAAAAAATAAATCAATTTGCACGTAACGTTGCGCCATCGTGTAATTTAAAGTGGTAAGCAAATTCTCGTATCATATTTTTAATTTACCCACATGCACACATATCCGTATACATAAAAGTATGTAAATTCATACCCTGCGGAGAAAAGCACAAGCGCCGAACTGCTTCGGTGCTAGACAATTTATAACCATGACTAGTGCGCCGTAATTCTCTTTTGCATGCTAGCAACTGGCGAATTTAACATTGCGATGTCCTACGAAGTGTCAATTGTCCCGAATGCATTCATTTTTCGATAGTTCCGAACCAGTTCTAAAAGCGACAAACGAAAAAGGTAACATTATTTTTTCAAACCGAGTCTTTTTGGTTTCTCATGGTAGCGATTTTAAATTATTTTCAAAGAAATGTGTTTTCAATTTGAAACTTGTTTGAATGCATCAAGGCGTATTCATATAAGGTGGTGTTGCTAGAACAGCTGCTTTAATTCGCCTCGGTACACATATGTCAAAACTGCTTATGAGTGAATGCGAAAGAAAGAGTGTTGGCATTTTCTTTCCCTCTTCCTCCTCGAGCGAAGAATAGCTGGAATTTGACATTTGTGTACCAAAAACGAAAACAAAAGACATGTCAGTTTTTGTTTTTGTACTACCGCCACCACCTTATATGAATTCGCCTTGAAATGAACTGAGCATTTGAAAACATGTTAACATACCTTTGGCTGTAGCTGAGTATATAGAGATGCTTGTTGTTATTGGTTAGATTCTAGAAGGCCCCAACATGTAAAAATGTTAGCACAAATTTTTGTTTTGTATTTCCAAACTATGAAAAAGCATCTATGAAATGCAGAATGGAAGCGTATTTCAACGAAAAATCGCCATACTGATATCTATTTAAAATAAACAAACATCCCACTGCATCCTTTGTCGATAGTTCCGGTCCAGTTCTAAATTCGTCAACTTAGTTACAGCTTTCTAATGAAAAGTTGTTTATCCTTTGGGACTTTTCTGTGATTATTGTGGACTAGGCCAAAATCGCTTAGGTGGTTTGAGCGCCAATAAAGGAAAAGAGTTTGGAATTAGCAAACTTGGGTATCACTAAACAGAAATGGTTAAAAATCAAATATGTAGTTCGATCTTTAAGAAAACGATGCATTTCTAATTGTTCTCGCTTATTGCTTCAAAATAGTATATTTTTTTTTGAATAGCGATATGTAGTTTTAACAAGTAAAATATGGTTTTTTAAAAGTGCCACATTTCTCCGTTTTTGAACTAGTAGGGATCTAGTTACTATCGGACTGGTTAAGTTTTGGCGATAAAGATCTAGTACGGAAATAAAAGATTTGGTTCACTAGTTCGGGGTTTCCCTGAAGGGGGGTTATATAAGTAAACATCTATCTACAAACATATGTATCTACATATCTTGCAGTAAATCGCGCCAGTTCAGAACTAGCTCTTTAAGAGGCGTTACTGGTTCTCGATCTATCCCAACGCAATGCTTTCAACTGTCTCTTTTTACATGGCGATGTCCTACGAAGTGGATATTGCCACCTCTGCAGAACTTCGAATTAGTTCTGAACTGGTTCCAGTTTCGATAGTTCTGGGACAATACGTTTTTTATGAGAAAACTTTTTTAAAGTAGATTACTGGATATTTTTTCTTTTCTGAACTGTTTCCATTTTGGACAGATCAACAAGTTTTTTATGAAGCAATTTTGATTATTATGTAGATTTTTTGATATTTTTTCATTTATTCTTTTCTTTTACAGATTGCATTTGATTTAATTTTTGTATTCCTTTATTTTTTTATATTAAATTTGATCATTTTCTCTTCAATTTTTAAGCGGCCCTCAACAATTTAAATTTGTTAAATCTGAAAATCACAGCTGCCTCCACCGCGATTTGAGCCGCGACCAGCGAGACGACGAGAGTCGGAAGCATTCCCGCTGAGCTATTTTAGTATTGTAGAGAAGTGAGAATTTGTGAATGTACTTCTCAACAGAGCGCGACTAGCACACCAATAGTTTCAACTGTCCCTCTCTGCAGCCGTTTTGCACTAGTTCAGAGATAGTTCTGCAATGTATGGGACGGAACTAGCGCTTTAACATACTGTATCTAAATTTTACTGCAGGGTAAGTATATGTATTTGTATAGTTGGTGTATGTGCGTTTTATTATTGACCTGTGTTGCCCCTATCGGCACAAACTCTGTCTTAGTTTTTTGCCACTTGGTGCAAAGATTCGGTTAGCAGAGCACAAATGCATTTGAAATAGTATATGCATACATAATAAAAAAGCAAAAACGGATTGTAAATCTGCCAAATAAAGTTTATGAGGCTCCAGAAAAAACCTTGAATTAATATACTGACAAACTAACACATGTTCCTGAGAACTCATATTGCACACATTGTATATTTTAAGAGATGCGTTTGCATTTGGAAGAGTATTTACCAAATACATAGTATGTGCACTAGGGTGGTCCAAAAAAAGTAAAGTCGGAAATTTAATGCTCTCACCCCCTAGGACTGTTCTATACCGAAAAAAAATATACCCCTGTTTTTTTATTTTAAAATCAAAATATATTTAGAGGTCGCTCAAAGCGCTCAAAGTTTCCCATGTATTTTGTATGGGGAAAAAAAGACTTTTCGTAGAAATGGCATAGAATCCATGGAAATCAAAATTTTTAAGGGTCTCCGAAATATCAAAAAAAAAAATCAAATATACAAACAGAAATATACAAAAGAAAAGAAGAAAAAATAGTTTAAATTAAAAAATGTTTAAATAAACAATTGGGCATTATTCTCTGAAGTCTTCTGAAGAGAAGCAGAGTTTTCAGATTGAAAAATTTTGATTTCCATGGATTCTATGCCATTTCTACGAAAAGTCTTTTTTTCCCCATACAAAATACATGGGAAACTTTGAGCGCTTTGAGCGACCTCTAAATATATTTTGATTTTAAAATAAAAAAACAGGGGTATATTTTTTTCGGTATAGAACAATCCTAGGGGGCGAGAGCATTAAATTTCCGATTTTACTTTTCTCCCATACATTTTTGGACAACCCTAATGTGCATACAATATGTACACTTGCGGTCATTAAAAACGGATCACTATTCGTGCAGCTCTAATCGAGCTATACACTTGTAAATTGTAAGAAATTTGCAGGTACTCGAACTAGCAGACATTATGGGTCTTCACACCGAAGCTTGGTACTCGGTGACTCGGTGTTCGGTAATTTTTTCCCATGTATTTCGTTGTGTTTACACAAGTGGTTAAAACACTTAATTTTTTTTTCGAGATAGAAAGCAATTCTGATAGTATCTTAAATAATCTAAGTCATTAAATTTAAATCACGTTGTCTGAACAAAAACAGCTGATTTTTCGTTTCTTCAGGTAAATGGATTTGTTTACAGAAAAATTAATTTAAGTGGTTTTAATGGAGTATATTTGTAGCCCAAATTAAGTCGATACTAAAGTTCTTTGCCGTTTGACATAGTAAAACCATGGAAACCAAAAGTGAAAAGTGAACTGGTTCGGGGGAAATTAAGCTCATGATAAGGCTGATTATATTTTATTAATTTATTTCATATATGACATTTTAATATAAAGTGAAAATTTCGAATAAAAAAACTCGATATTTTCTCTTAACAATATAAAATCATATTTTAATATTTAGTAATATTACCGAAGATTTTTTATTTTAAAACAAATATTTAATAAAAGGTTTTTATGTGCACTTTCTTATCTTGTGCATATCTTTTAATCAAGTTTTTTTAAGAAAAACAAATTTATATTAAAAAAAAAAATATTGCAATAATTTATATATACATATATGTTATATACACAATTGAAATCAAAGGTCTTTTAATTACCTTTCCAACCCTACCCATACTTTGAATATTTTTTGAGGCGGTATTTATTTCCATACAATACCATGTTCGGACCGACATCGAAAACATGTTTTCGTTGCGTAAATTGTGTATTTTCGCCCATGTAGAATTTGTCAAACGAAAACCAGTTTTCACTGAGAACTACTTGAAAACTCAAGTCCCAATCATTTCAATCGGTGTCTGCACTAGTTTTTTCGATTATTTATCGAAGTGGAAGTCATATTTAATCATCTTTAATATGCCAGATCGGATTTATTGTTAATTGGCTGGCCAAATTAAAATAAGAATAAAAGAAAAGGGTTGTTAATGAAAATAAAATGAAAGAATAAGATTTTGGTTTTGTTGTTTTGCAGCAAAGCTGTAAACAAAGGTTTTAAGAAATGTCAACGAAAACACTAACAGCCCAATCCCAAAACTAGTTTTCAAACTGTTTTCGTTGCCGGTCCGAACATGGTATAAGTAATATATGTTCTAAATATGAAACAAATCGGACCATAAATACGGAAATACCTATCGGGCAAAATATTTGTGGAGTTATTGCTTTTCGTGTATTTCCCTACAGGGAATTGTTTATGTAATACAATTTAATGAATTTAATTTCCATTAACTTCTTAAATTGGAGCTTAGAGGCATGAGTATGTAATTGTGCAATTACTCAAATACGGAAAAATTGTTGCTGATTTGTAGAAAACTGAGTTTTCTTAGATTTTAACGATAAATTATTTAAACGACGCCGTTTGTGCGAAAGGGGATAGCAAATTGGCTAATGTAGTTTCGAAAGGCCATTGATTGGGCTACGTTAATGAATGATTGCCGAGAGTTCACAAAAATCATGCCACGGTCTAAGATTTGTGCAAGGTAGATCAAATTCATTTTTCATTCCCTTTCAAGTAAGAATTTACCGCAAAACACTGTCATTGCAAAACGAATAATTCATAATATTTGTTTCAAAATTGTTGAACATCGTAAAAAAGAACCCATTAAAGTGGGATACATTACACCGTGCGGTAAAAACGAAAACAATTCAAAACACTCGAAACAATCAGTATACACCCGAAACCTTGGATAAAACATAGCCAAACTGCGTTTTCAGTCTTTCATCTTTCTTTTAACAGGATATGGAAATTTCAATGATATAATTAATTCGAAAAGTTCATTAAAAAATCAATGCAATGTAGAATAACAATATGGGTACCGTATGAAAGACAAAACTCTGTAGAATTTAAAAACGTCAAAGTGGTTTGGTTTACAAAGACAAATAGGTATTGAAAATGCGCTTTTACTTAATTTTATATTTTTAAGCTAATAAAGTTAGGAGGATGAAATTCAAGGATGTGGTCGTGCGTAATTAGTCCTTAACATACAATTAAAAAAAAAAAATAATAATCCCTATCCATTTGTCATTATCAGCGAACGGATGTTTAGGACCCAAAAACCTAAAAAAGGCAAAATAAAATAGCGAAATAGGCAGGGAAAGGCACTAGAAATAGCAAAAAAGGCAAAAGAAGGCACCAAAAGACAAAAAACCTAAAAATAACATTGGTTTACAGGAAAAACGTTCAACAGGCGTCACTGCATTTCCAATTCCTATATAGAATTGCTCGCTGATCTCGAAAATCGAGTTAATTTTTTATTCAATGGATAAGTTTTCGAGATATTTTCATGTGTACATAGTGTATGGGTAACATAATTTCCTGATAATTTTCCATACAAAAAATCTTTGCACATTTGCATATGACCCCTTATAACTTATTCTTAATCGAATATACTCTATCTCTTTAGCAGAAAAAAGGCAATTTCACCAAAAATTTTATAATTTTTAATTCTACCCAATTTTATCCTTGATTTGATACTCACATTTTTAATGAAATAATTTTTTGAATGATCATTTTTGAAAATTCAGAGTCCTTTTAAAAATAAATCCTGAAGTCAGAGAGAAAAACCTAAATATGCAGTTTTACTATTTTTTTATTGTCCATAGTTTCGCGAATATATCGTTTTTCTTTTGTGTAAAATTTACTGTGGCACGTTGTTATGTATCTTTAAAGAAAAATTGTGTTCATCCCTGTGTCATTATAATAAATTATATACCTAAT
>NW_023458558.1:1987820-2030419 GCF_013731165.1 Rhagoletis pomonella
ATTAGGTATATAATTTATTATAATGACACAGGGATGAACACAATTTTATTTTAAAGATACATAACAACGTGCGACAGTAAATCTTACACAAAAAAAAACGATATATTCGCGAAACTATGGATGAAATATAGTAAAACTGCATATTTAGGTTTTTCTCTCTGACTTCAGGATTTATTTTTTAAAGGACTCTGAATTTTCAAAAATGTTCATTCAAAAAATTATTTCACTAAAAATGTGAGTATCAAATCAAGGATAAAATTGGGTAGAATTAAAAATTATAAAATTTTTGGTGAAATTGCCTTTTTTCTGCTAAAGAGATAGAGTATATTCGATTAAGAATGTCCACGATTTAGCTTTCCCTGATTATACACATTTGATGTTGCCTTTTTTCTCTTTTTAAGATATTTGCTTTTTTGCCTATTGTACCTTTAAAAAGTGATTATAGTGAGGAGAAAGCATTTATTCCTGATAATATAAAAGTTTCAAACGCTCCATATTTAAATTGGGCGCCACTTGTATCAACTTACGTCGAGGGGAAGGGGGGAAGTAATAAGGGGTCATATGAAAAAGTGCAAAGATTTTTTGTATGAAAAATTATCAGGAAATTATGTTACCCATACACTATGTACACATGAAAATATCTCGCAAACTTATACATAGAATAAAAAATTAACTCGATTTTCGGGATAGGAATTGGAAATGCAGTGACGTCTGTTGAACGTTTTTCCTGTAAACCAATGTTATTTTTAGGTTTTTGTCTTCTTTTAGTGCCTTCTTTTGCCTTTTTTTTTACTATTTCTAGTGCCTTTCCCTGCCTATTTCTCTATTTTATTTTGCCTTTTGATAGGTTTTTGGGTCCTAAAAATCCGTTCCCTGATAATGACAAATGGATAGGGAGTATTTTTTTTTTAATTGTATGTTAAGGACTAATTACGCACGACCACCTCCTTGAATTTCATCCTCCTAACTTTATTAGCTTAAAAATATAAAATTAAGTAAAAGCGCATTTTCAATACCTATTCGTCTTTGTAAACCAAACCACTTTTGCGTTTTCAAATTCTACAGAGGTTTGTCTTTTCGAATTAATCATATCATTGAAATTTCCAAATCCTGTTAAAAGAAAGATGAAAGACTGAAAACGCAGTTTTGCTATATTTTATCCAAGGTTTCGGGTGTATATTGATTGTTTCGAGTGTTTTGAATTGTTTTCGTTTTTACCGCACGGTGTAATGTATCCCACTTTAATGGGTTCTTTTTTACGATGTTCAACAATTTTGAAACATTATTATGAATTACATATTCGTTTTGCAATGACAGTGTTTTGCGGTAAATTCTTACTTGAAAGGAAATGAAAAATGAATTTGATCTACCTTGCACAAATCTTACACCGTGGCATGATTTTTGTGAACTCTCGGCAATCATTCATTAACGTGGCCCAATCAAAGGCCTTTCGAAACTACATTAGCCAATTTGCTATCCCCTTTCGCACAAACGGCGTCGTTTAAATTATTTATCGTTAAAATCTAAGAAAACTCAGTTTTCTACAAATCAGCTACAATTCTTCCGTATTTGTGTAATTGCACAATTACATAGTCATGCCTCTAAGCTCCAATTTAATAAGTTAATGCAAATTAAAATCATTAAATTGTATTACCTAAACAATTCCCTGTAGGGAAATCCTTTGGTAATTAACTACTATTAACTACTTAAATATGAAGAGAAGATGAATTAATCCGCTAGGTGTCAATGGTGCGACGCACTTGAAAACCACGTATTTATGGTCCGATATGGTTAATATTTGCATTGCATATTACTTATGTACATGAAAAGAAAAATTCGCCCGTATTTTTTCTGCTTTGGTTCGCATTTCAAATGTGTGTATATTACTTGCATGAAAAGCAATAACTCCACAAATATTTTTCCCGATAGGTGGAGCAGGATTTGGAAAATCCGTAATTATGGTCCGATTTGTTTCATATTTAGAACATATATTACTTATACCATGTTCGGACCGGCAACGAAAACAAAACCAAAATCTTATTCTTTCATTATATTTTCATTAACAACCTTTTTCTTTTGTTCTTATTTTAATTTGGCCAGCCAATTAACAATAAATCCGATCTGGCATATTAAAGATGAGAAAATATGAATTCCCATTTCGATAAATAATCGAAAAAAACTAGTGCAGACACCGATTGGAATGATTGGGACTTGAGTTTTCAAGTAGTTCTCAGCGAAAACTGGTTTTCGTTTGACAAATTCTACATGGACGAAAACACACAATTTACGAAACGAAAACATGTTTTCGATGTCGGTCCGAACATGGTATTGTATGGAAATACATAAATACCGCCACAAAAAATATTCAAAGTATGGGTAGGGTTGGAAAGGTAATTAAAAGACCTTTGATTTCAATTGTGTATATAACATATATGTAAATATATATCTAAAAATTATTGCAATATTTTTTTTTTTAATATAAATTAGTTTTTCTTAAAAAAGCTTTATTAAAAGATATGCACAAGATAAGAAAGTGCACATAAAAGCCTTTAATTAAATTTATGTTTTAAAATAAAAATTCTTCGGTAATATCACTAAATATTAAAATATGATTTTATATTGTTAAGAGAAAATATCGCGTTTTTCTTTTATTCGAAATTTTCACTTTATATTAAAATGTCATATGTGAAATAAATTAATAAAATATAATCAGCCTTATCATGAGCTTAATTTCCCCCGAACCGGTTCACTTTTCAATTTTGGTTTCCATGGCTTTACTATGGGCGAATATTATGTCAAACGGCAAAGAACTTTAGTATCGACTTAATTTGGCCTACAAATATACTCCATTAAAACCACTTAAATTAATTTTTCTGTAAACAAATCCATTTACCTGAAGAAATAAAAAATCAGCTGTTTTTGTTCAGACAACGTGATTTAAATTTAATTACTTAGATTATTTAAGATACTATCAGAAATGCTTTCTATCTCGAAAAAAAATAATTAAGTGTTTTAACCACTTGTGTAAACACAACGAAATACATGGGAAAAAATTACCGAACACCGAGTCACCGAGTACCAAGCTTCGGTGTGAAGACCCATAATGTCTGCTAGTTCGAGTACCTGTAAATTTCTTACAATTTACAAGTGTATAGCTCGATTAAAGCCGCACGAACAGTGATCCGATTTTAATGACCGCAAGTGTACATATTGTGTGCACATACTATGTATTTGGTAAATACTCTTCCAAATGCAAACGCATCTCTTACAATATACAATGTGTGCAATATGAGTTCTCAGGAACATGTGTTAGTTTGTCAGTATATTAATTCAAGGTTTTTTCTGGAGCCTCATAAACTTTATTTGGCAGATTTACAATCCGTTTTTGCTTTTTTATTATGTATGCATATACTATTTCAAATGCATTTGTGCTCTGTTAACCGAATCTTTGCACCAAGTGGCAAAAAAACTAAGATAGAGTTTGTGCCGATAGGGGCAACACAGGTCAATAATAAAACGCACATACACCAATTATACAAATACATACACTTACCCTGCAGTAAAATTTAGATACAGTATGTTAAAGCGCTAGTTCCGTCCCATACATTGCAGAACTATCTCTGAACTAGTGCAAAACGGCTGCAGAGAGGGACAGTTGAAACTATTGGTGTACTAGTCGCGCTCTGTTGAGAAGTACATTCACAAGTTCTCACTTCTCTACAATACTAAAATAGCTCAGCGGGAATGCTTCCGAAGTGGAGGCAGTTGTGATTTTCAGATTTAACAAATTAAATTGTTGAGGGCCGCTTAAAAATTGAAGAGAAAATGATCAAATTTAATATAAGAAAATAAAGGAATACAAAAATTAAATCAAATGCAATCTGTAAAAGAAAAGAATAAATGAAAAAAATATCAAAAAATCTACATAATAATCAAAAATTGTTTCATAAAAAACTTATTGTCTCAGATCTGTCCAAAATGGAAACAGTTCAGAAAAGAAAAAATATCCAGTAATCTAGTTTTAAAAATTTGTCTCATAAAAAATTTATTGTCCCAGAACTATCGAAACTGGAACCAGTTCAGAACTAGTTCGAAGTTCTGCAGAGGTGGCAATATCCACTTCGTAGGACATCACCATGTAAAAAGAGGCAGTTGAAAGCAAGGCGTTGGGATAGATCGAGAACCTGTAACGCCTCTTAAAGAGCTAGTTCTGAACTGGCGCGATTTACTGCAAGATATGTACATACATATGTTTGTAGATAGATGTTTAGATATATAACTCCCCTTCAGGGAAACCCCGAGTGAACCAAATTTTTTATTTCCGTACTAGATCTTTATCGCCAAAACTTAACCAGTCCGATAATAACTAGATCCCTACTACTTCCCAAAAACTGGAAAATTTGCCACTTTTAAAAAACCATATTTTACTTGTTAAAACTACATATCGCTAGCCAAAAAATATACTATTTTGATGCAATAAGCGAGAACAATTAGAAATGCATCGTTTTCTTAAAGATCGAACAACATATTTGATTTCTAACCGTTTCTGTTCAGTGATACCCAAATTTGCTAATTCCAAACTCTTTTACTTTATTGGCGCTCAAACCACCTAAGCGATTTTGGCCTAGTCAAAAATAATCACAGAAAAGTCCCAAAGGATAAACAACTTTTCATTATAAAGAAAGCTATAACTAAGTGGATGAATTTCGAACTGGGCCGGAACTATCGAAAAAAGGATGCAGCGGGATGTTTGTTTATTTTAAATAGATAATAGTTTGGCGATTTTTTCGTTGAAATACGCTTCCATTCTGCACTTCATAGATGCTTTTTCATAGTTTGAAAACACAAAACAAAAATTTGTGCTAACATTTTTACATGTTGGGACCTTCTGGAATCTAACCAATAACCACAAGCATCTCTATACACTCAGCTACAGCCAAAGGTATGTTAACATGTTTTCAAATGCTCAGTTCATTTCAAGGCGAATTCATATAAGGTGGTAGCGGTAGTACAAAAACAAAAACTAACATGTCTTTTGTTTTCGTTTTCGGTACACAAATGTCAAATTCCAACTATTCTTCGCTCAAGGAGGAAAAGGGAAAGAAAATGCCAACACTCTTTCTTTCGCATTCACTCATAAGGAGTTTTGACATATGTGTACCGAGGCGAATTAAAGCAGCTGTTCTAGCAACACCACCTTATATGAATACGCCTTGGTGCATTCAAACAAATTTCAAATTGAAAACACATTTCTTTGAAAATAATTTAAAATCGCTACCATGAGAAACCAAAAAGACTCGGTTTGAAAAAATAATGTTACCTTTTTCGTCTGTCGCTTTTAGAACTGATTCGGAACTATCGAAAAATGAATGCATTCGGGACAATTGACACTTCGTAGGACATCGCAATGTTAAATTCGCCAGTTGCTAGCATGCAAAAGAGAATTAACGCGCACTAGTCATGGTTCGAAATTTTCTAGCACCGAAGCAGTTCGGCGCTTGTGCTTTTCTCCGCAGGGTATGAATTTATATACTTTTATGTATACGGATATGTGTGCATGTGGGTAAATTAAAAATATGATACGAGAATTTGCTTACCACTTTAAATTACACGATGGCGCAACGTTACGTGCAAATTGATTTATTTTTCCTTTATTTTTAAGCAAAATAAGAAATAATGCGGCACGTAGACATGAGTCTGTGCTACATGGATTTTTCGTCCGGGTTAAAATCTATTTTATAACGAATGATTTCTGAAAACGAATTCGATTTCATTAGACATGCACTTACATATGTATGTGTGTGCGTAATTATGTACATACCGCTCATTTAGTTCAATAGTGTCATAACTCGAAAAAGGTACAGTCGAGAAAAGCGGCTTTAAAGTTTTGAATTTACATACGCTCCCTAGTTCATATTTTGTTCTAGTGAGCTACTGGTAATCAATAAAGCTATGAAAGTTTACACAATGTAGAAAAAGAGGTAGCGGTAATTTCTGCATACTTTGCTCAATATTTGTATTTTTCTGGATTATGACACTATTGAATTAAATGAGCGATATGCATTTAACTATGGAAAAAAGAAACAACTTATTAAACAATTTGCAAGTTGCAACCGAAAATGAAAAAGTGAATTCTGATTTGCACTTCCACACGGTTTCATATAACACTCATAAAAGATTGTACAGTTTTGAATTCATGGTCACACACCCTGCATAAAGTTGCAAGCTAAAAATATCATTGTGTGCATTTTATTTCTAAAGATACATATTTATATATTAGGGTGATTTTTTTCAATTTGAAATCTTGATTTTCCGAATACCGAGTAAACCGGATTTTTAGAACTGTTCTTATTCCCAAGACAAAAGGATTGTTGTTTAGTACTCTAATCTTGTTAAGATCGGTGAACCACATAAAGCGTGAGTTTTTTTGTAAATAATTTTACTTGGAATCCAAATTACTTTGCACTTTTGTAGGTATATTGCTTTATTGATTTCTAAATTAAAGCTATACCTATTGTAATTTTGGTCATAATTTCTGAGTAACAGTAACACAAGCTACTGCAGAGAAAATATGCAAACCAAAGCCATTTATTCGGTTTTTTCTTAATTTGCAAACGGGCAACCGGTGTTTTTTAAATTGTCGGGTGTCGTAAAACCCGAATAATCGAACGCCCTAGTAAGTAGGCATTCAAATGATCATAGAATAAACTATAATGAAATCAGCAGTGTTAACAATGCTGTTTTGGTCTTTCCGCAAGGTTGATTTGTGACACTTCCATGTGGCATTTACAAATTTTACAGTTGCCTTAATGTACCAACACATCAGCAACACTATGGGTGACATAAAACATGCATACATACATACATGCATATGTGTAGCGCAAACAGTATCATCTGTTTTTTTGCTGTTATTTCAAAATTAATTAAAATGGATTAATTTTTAACGGTATACATATGTCCTAGGGATGTTGCGAATGTGGAATTTTATACATCCGCGGATGCGAATGCGAAAGCGGATATCAAGGTAATTAAATTAGGTGACTAATACTACGTTCACATATAAGTAGATTATCCTCATTTTCGAGCTTAACACCCTAATCTGTAATTAGACCAAGAGATTAGCCATATAAAATTCGCCCCTTGTTAATCTGTAATTATAAAATATTCTCAAATTTAACCGATAACTTTTCGGTGGCCATGCTAGTTTTATCGATTGTAGTTGCGAAATGTAAAAGTAAACAAAAATGGACGCTTGCAAGGAAAAGAGGTTTGTAAAGGTATTTTTAATAAAATGTTAAGTTAAAATATATTTATATTGCTTGTTATAGCAGAAAAACGTGATCACGGTGGCACAGAGAAGAAACATAGCTTTTCCTTGAGATGTGAGAATAACAAGCACAACAAATTTGAAGGCTAATAATCTGAGATTTGCCTGTGTAAACGGGGTGATAAAAAAAACGAGGTAATATAAGGTAATATTGATATGTGAACATACGTTTAGGTAAATAAAAAATGAAAAGGCTAGTAATTTTGAATAATGTTTTTTTTCGTACTTAAATTAAAAATTGGAAGATTGTTTTTAATAAAAACTTTTTATCTAAAAGTAATGTTGTTGCCTTTTCGGGTTACAGCGTGTTTCTTAAAGGATCGTAAATCAAAACTTCGCCACTAAATAACTACTCGCTCGAGGCGACACACTTGAAAAACTTGAAACTGTTATATTTATTTTTCTGTTGCGGTGCAATAATTCCATTTTAAGAATTACATCGGGGCTGCAAATGTGGGATGTATTCTCCTGACTTTCATCTTCACAATCTAGCATCATTGCAAGATCGTTGTTTAAACATTGTTGTTGTTTTCCAAAGATTTCTTCATTATCATTCTTTTGGTTGTTTATGAATTTGGAGAACTTGAAACGTTACCAGCGTTTTTCGATTAAAGTTTTTGTAATTTATTTTTAATCTTTTCTTCTGTGACTGGCCAGATATACGCTTTATCAGAGTACTTTCACAATATTCCAGGGACCGAAAATAACAGTTATTTTTTTACGAGTAAAACTTGGGCAAATATTTTTTATTCCGAAGTAAAAGTCATTTCCTGTGAAATGTGATATCATATGAAAGAAGACAGAAATATCTTTTAAACAGAAGTAACGAACGAAGGTTATGACCTCTATTTATATTTTATTTTTTTTTTTAATTAATAGTAAAGAATTCTGACCCAAGGTTTATTGTATGGTAATTAATTAACATTTTTTATTGATATTTTTTATTAGGTGGCTTTCCTTGTTAAAACATTTCAGGTGTAAAGCCATTTACGTCCTCTTTCATTTGATACCAAACTTGTTTAATGGATTATTGGATTAGCGGTTTGTTTATCGTAGATGCGCATTGATTATTGTGAATGCGAAAGCGAATGCGAATGTTAAAATTAATGCGGAAGTCCCGCGGTTACGAATGCGAATGCGAATATTCGCAACAACCCTGATATGTACATATGGGTATTTCCATGGAAATATAAACCGAAAATGCAAGTAAATGGGTTCAAAAGTTATAACTTTAAATTTCGTATTCAGGATGAGAAAAAAGCTTATGAAAATGCGAAACGGTGGAGAAAATAGCTCAAAAATTAAATAAAAAATTCAATTATATATGTACTTATATTAAAAATATTGTATGGGGGAAAAATCTTTAACGTCCGAATGTTGCGTCCGTCAGCACACTTTAATTCAAAATATGTACCACTAACAACGAATTGCTTCTGATTATCTAAATGTGAATTGGTTGTAAAAGTCCGCAATTTGACTTTATTTAAAGAATTTTTAAGAAAGGAAAACCTCACAGGATTTGTCGGGGTTTGCTTGTTTTTACATTTATTTCCGTTATGACCCGATTTTCCCGACACCAGTGTTCCAAGCGCACCTAATTTCCTGGTCAACCAAAGGATAGTTAAAAGCTACACACCGGCGCATTTTTTTTATAACTGACTTCCGTTTTCGTATGATTTATTTAACTCTAAAGTGGTACGAATGTCACGTCCGACATCATGGAAACACCCATTTTTTCATGTTTGGGAAATAATATCTGGCCTCCACCAGAGTTGACGCAAATTTCGGCACTTTTCATGCCATTTTGCATCCATCACGTTTGTTAAGATTTCCGGCGTTAGATTGTCGATTTCGTAACGAATGCTGCTCTTAAAGGCCTGGAGGGTGTGCGGCTTGTTCACGTGGGCCAGCCTTTTTCAATAATCCTACCGAAACTTGATCGGACGATCTCGTTGGCCACCAAGTGTTCCTCAACAATTTTTACGCGTTCTGCATTTTGAAATATAATAAATTTCGAAGCTGTCATTTGTAATATGTCAAAGAATACCAGTTATTTGCGATTTCAAATATAATGTTTTCAAATATAGCGTTTTCAAATAGGATGATGCTTTCTGCTCCACTATCTACATATGTATCTACATACAATTTTCACTTAATGGCCTAACTGAGTTAGCTGAGCAATTTTGCGCCAAACTCTGTCGCTGGGCTCATTCTTCCCAAATATGTGGCTATGGTGTGTGAAGTGGAGGTCTTTCCAGCAAGTGCCGCCGTCCAAATCCGGTTGGTTGCGCTTCGTTCACTATGCTCGCCCATTTGGCAAAATAAAAAAGGTTCTTGACTACAATAATTCATTTTGCTTTTGTGCGTAATTGGCTTTCATTCATTTCATTTTAATTTCAATTGTCAAATCAGCGCTTTTGTTTAATTGCACAAATACATTCTATTAATTGTTTATTAGTCAAGATTCTGCTAATTACAAAATTATTTAATTAGCACCTGTTGTAGAAGGAACTTAAATAGTAAAAAAAAAATGATCTAAAACATTCTAAAGTGATATGTTTTAATAAAACTGAAGTCAATCTTCTGTTCTTATTCAAAGAGAATAAAATAATGTAACTTATTAGATACTTAGTTTATTCAATTACATTTATTTGTTAACTCTTTGATCACCGTAACAAATCAGTATGCGTTTGGAAAACATAAATCCAATGGTTACCGGGGTTGCCAGGGGTTTCCGAGAGAGATGCATACTACCACTGGATGGAATACAGATCAGACTAACATCCAACTTATTTTATAACAAGAGCTGCGACCATATTTCTGCTATAAAAAAAAACTTTCTGCTAAACGAATATCACTGCCCCAGAGCCAAGCCCCGATTTAACGATCCATCCAGACCCCTGTCGACATCACTTCATCAAGTAACTTAATCTTTGATACAAAGGAATCAGAAGGCATGTCCACTACCTCTAAGTGAATTAATATACTGCTACCAAGATTCCAGCCGGTAGAGTTAATTTAAAACCTCAACCTAAAAGACGATGAGTCTAGTATAGGGATGCAACTTTTGGGGAGCAACATCGATACATCGATGTTTCGATGCATGGGACAAATGAACATCGATGCCAAAATACATCGCCAATGTATGTACGATGTTTCCAAATTTGTTTGGTTGTAGTCACATTGAAAGGAAAATTTAATACTTTTCAATTCATACTCTCTGTAATTCAGTTAGAAAAATACTTACATATGGATGTATTTCCCTGTATTTATTTACCATTCATTTTCCCTTCCTATAAATATAATGAAACTGCATGCCGTCGTAAGTTTGCTAAAGTTCCAAGCCCCAATTTCGTCGACATTTCAACGGGAACCCGGTCCTTTTTTAATGCTCATGTAAGCATTTTTGATATCGAAAGATAAGAGTACGAACGGAATTTCTGAATTTTCCCCAAAAGAATAAGTAATAAAATTCATGGCCAGTCAAAAAATTTTAGGAGCATAATGGGTAAGTTGAATTCCAGTCTGAATCACACTATAGTCGATGTTAAGAACATCGCTGAAACTGGCATCGATGTATCGTCAATTTAGCGATTTAAAGAATGGCAAACATAGAATTTTGAACCGATATTATCGATGTTTCAAAAATATCGATGCATCGTTTGCATCCCTAGTCTAGTAATACATTGACCGTCTAATGCGCCAGATCGCACATTCAGACTTGTTCTAATTACTGTACCAGCATAAATTTACAAAATCTTTTTAGATGACACACCCCAGGTTTTACCAAAAGCCCCCATCCTTTTCCTAGTAAAGAGAACCACCGAAGTTTATAGAATATTGACAGACAGACATTTTTATACACACTAGATGTCAATAAAGTTAAGTCCGATATATGCATTAAGAATATCTGCCCTTACGCCATTTATCAAGGACGCCCTCTATATCCAAGACGATCCCAATAGCGTAGCAGCGTCTCAATTCTAACATAGCTTCGGATAGCAGTTTCACAGTAAAAGCTCATAAAGCGCAGTTAGTCAACGACGTAGCGTAAATGTAGGTTGACGTACTTAGCAGCATATCAAATTTACTGTTGATAGAGAGAGAGAGAAGCAACGGCAACGTCACCGCCAAGCGGTGGTGAGTTTTCGTTAACACGCGAATCCCATAAGGTAGATCGTGTCTGCGTCAACCTACGTCTACGCTAGTCAACGACGTAGCTTAGTGCGAAGAAAAACTGGGTACATCCCTACGTTACCGCACGATATAATCGTCAAAACCAATGTTAAAAAGTAATTATAGGAACTGCTGTCGTGATTGTGGAATTTTCTGCATTTCTCAGTGCTCATCGCCATGAAATTCATTAACTTATCAGCAGTGTATTTATCTATTATAGGAAACTGATGGTAATTGTAGGAATTAATGCATGCTGTCAGCTGCATGTATACATACATATATGTATTAACATATAAAATCCACACATAGGCAGATATTTACATACATATGTATGTATACAGAGGCACTTTTATTAATTGCAATGCCGATTCGTGTATTTAATTTATGCGAATTTTGATGTGCATGCACTCTTTAGTGTACATACTTACATACTCATTACAAATGTACGAGTAAATATGAATTTAAAAACTTTTTTCTCACAGCTGTTGGCTTCTGAATGCCAAATGTATCCACATACATACATACATACATTCATATGCATTGTGTATGGCTGCTTAGAGAGATTTCCTATATCAAATTTTTAAATAAATATACGTATATGTGCATATCTATGTACATTAGGGTGGTCCAAAAAAAGCATGGATTGTTATATATGGAAACAAACCGCCAAAACTAATCGAGATAGATATAGACAAATGCATACATAAATTCTCATATCGACCTCCTAGCAGGAATGATACTTGGTGATATATATTTTTTTTGAAAATGGGCGTGGCCCGCCCGGTTACGCCTACATATGTGTATCTCGGTAACCAGTTTATGAATTATGGACATTCTTAATCAAATATACTTTATCTCTTTGGCAGAAAAAAGGCAGTTTCCATAAAATCCGTTGCCTGGTTATTATTATTAAACGTCTCCTGAAGACAAAAAATCGATGGAAAAACTTTTTTCTATATAAAATACATGGAATACTTTGATTGCTATGAGGGACGTCTAAAGATAGAAATTTTTGATTTCAAAATAAAAAAACAGGGGTATAATCTTTTTCGGCATAAAACAATCATAGAGGGTGAGAGCATTAAAATTCCGACTTTAGTTTTTTTTGACAACCCCAATATATTTACATATGTATGTACAATTGTTGTTTTCATGTGCGCAAGTGGTATATATTATAAATAAATAATAAAAACAAAATTTGCGATGTACGTATGTAAGTTGATTGGTGAATTCACACCCGCAACTCCACTTCGAAACTATCTAATGCATTATGCAATGGCGCGATTCGCTCGTTATAAATAATATAACAAACATGAGTCGACCAACTAATTTGGACTGCTTGAAATAAATGTACATATGTACGCTGCAACGAAACTAAATGGGCCAATGCAATTAACTACATAAAAAGCCATAATTTTTAAATGATTTTTACCGTAAATATTTAAGACTCGAAAAGAGATTCTATGAACACACACATATGTATACACATATGTATGAATGTACATTCATATGTAGCTTTTTTGTTATTGTTGCCATTTTATGTTATGCCTTGAAAAACTTGTAACTTGGAGCAAATATGCTAGACTTATATGTAACTGGGACAATCCCAGCGCAATACTTAAACTGTGTACAAGCTATGACAAAATAATAATTTTATCAATATATTTAATAAAAGTCACGAAATTCGTTAAAATATTAATTTGCTGATTGCAATGCACATACACAAAGTTGGTGGGAATGTTTAGTTATTTGCCCTTTTTTTGGGTTAGTGGGCGGAGAGAGAGAGGGTGTGGCTCTTGATATCCAATCCACTAGAAAGAGCACAGCTTATATACAGCCAGGTCATGAAATTTTTCGGAAACTTGTAAAATATGTATGCTTATAAGCCAGTGGGAAGTTAAATATATATGTATTATACATGTGTTTCAATGAGACTAAAATAATCTAAATATGAAGATGCAATTTTGTTATCTCCATAATTAAAGCAAAAAAAAAAAATAACTTTTCCAAATCTAGAAAACTGTAATGTAAAAATGTTGTCGCCACATTTGACATCGACGCACATAAATACGCTAAGGGCCGTTTTCAGAGTCATTAGTTAAGTAATAGAAGAATACCAGTTTTTAACTATTGCTTAACTAATAGATGTACATTGGTTGATACTGTGAAATAATAAGTGGTTGGCTAAAACTAATATACATATTAGTTAAATGACTGTGAAAGCAGCCCTTAGTTACATTGAAGCAAATACTGCTTTTTACAGATTTATATGCTATCTTTTCTCTTTATGCCAACTTTCATGAATTTACGCAACTTTCGGGCGTCTGCGAGGCAGGTCTTTCCGTTATCTGAATTTGAAATGTTTTCGCACAACACGTTTTTACGGCCAAACGAATCTATCTATGAGGAGTCTTACTTTGGGGCTTAAAATTTTTTTCCCGAACAAAAAAGGCGCGCACTAATGGACAACACATATATATGCATTACGGTGATTCACTCGATTTATTCGGTTAATTGGTTTCCCCGTTTAATTGGTTAAAAACATTTGCTTTACTTTTGATCTAAAAAAAAAATAACTTTAAGCTTATTCTGCTGTGCACTTATTTATGTTCAAAATTTTTTTCTTATTTAATTAAAAGTTTTCTTTACTTTTAATAGTTTTATGGCATTTTTTGGTCATGACTTCTTACCAACATAAGCATTTTCACTGAAAGAATTCGATGTAAAATAAAAGCGGCTTTCTCCGGCTTTCTCTTAATTTCAAAATCGAGAACCGTTGTTTTTGAAGTTATATTTTTTCGAATAGCTCGAAACCGGTATTGCACAAACGGCGAATAATGAATATCCTAATATGCGTGCAACTATATGTGTAATTGGATATTGTTACCGGAAGTCTGTTAAAGAGAAACAAGGGTTTCCGAGCGAAAAAATATTAATTTGGAAGAATTCTATACGTATTTTATGAAAACTTGTTTTCCTCCATATAAAATTCATGTACAGTTTTGAGCGGTTTTAGCGACCTCTAAATGGTTTTTGATTTTGAAATAAAAAACAGGGGTAAAAATTTTTCGGTATAGAGCAATCCTAGGAGTGGAGCATTAAAACTCCGACTTTAGTTTTTTTTTTACCACCCTAATGCGCATTCAGGCTTGTTGTGTTGACATTATTTCTGAATGCAGTTAAGAAAGACGTTCCCACATACGTATTTTGCTGCTTCAATGTTTTTGCAAAGACCAACGACATTTTTGATCTATCCGCACCGCACTCTGATTATTTTCGATCGCGCTAGCAATATACGACGACGAGCACAGTTGTTGTGTAATCGCGGCTTGTTGTTGCAACTAAGCTTTAGCATTTCTATCTCCATGCAGCACCTTTGTTTAATAAATAGCATTTCAATCACATTTGCCATTTGCTTTACCTTTTTTTCTGCTATAAATTATACATTCGAGCACTTCCTCAGCATTTGTGGTTTACCTCTGAATGGATTTAGGTTGCACGCTTCTTCTGCTCCAGAGTGCGCGCGGGAGTGGGGCAAAACACTTAAGCTACTGTTGTACTATATATGTATGTATGTACATATACATATGCATGCAAGGCGATATCTTCCATCATACCATACAGCGGTGCATCTACTCACCCAACAAGCAAGCTGGTGAGGGACTTATCCCTTATTAGGGCATTACTCATCCGCAATTGTTCACTATTTCTATCAATCTCAATGTATTGAGCTACCTCCACTTTGAGCAATTTGTTCACGATTTTTTTAAACATTAAATGTCATGAAAAATAATCGTGTGCTTCAATTTTGCACTAAAAAATCGATTTGTTAATTCATTCAATTATTGGTTATCAGAACCTACATCATCTTATAAATTAAACAATACTTACAAGGTTAAGTTTAATTTACAAAAAACTTTTTAGGTTATGTTTTAGGGCTCATTTTCTCTAAGGAGTTATTGATAAAATTTAACAAGATATATTGGGACTTCGCTCCGTAGAGACCGAATTTGTACTTGCAGCGTTTTTCTTGTATAATTTGTCAACTAATCTGTTATTCTTACATCTTCGAGTAGCATCGACAAAAAATTCAACAAGAACAGTCATTTATACGAATGTACGAATTTAATGTCGAATAGCCGTTATTCCTTACTGAAGGAAATGCCTTGCACATATGGAAAAATTTTCCATCTGTTTTATTACATAAAGGGTATACTTTTACAGTAATGCCGTTTTAATGGCAAACAATGGGTGCGCTTCGGCTTCTCCTAGCATATAAATATGTATGTATGACATTTTCATAGTCACGCTTTGCGCAGGAATGCGTCTGAGAACCGAAATGAAGTGACCAAAAAAGGAAAATTATTAGTTATTTGGTAACTGTTTAGCTTACATATATTCGCATTTGGAATGTGTATATCGTCGCCTAAGGGTGAAAAGGTGACAAGTCTATTTATTGAAATTATTCAGGAAAGAGGAAAAATCAAAGTAATTTCGTAATTTCGACTTGACAATTTTTACCTTTATATGTTTTTTGTATACTAACTTGGAGTATTCACAACGGTGTCGTTAGTCTCGTATTAATAGGTTAAAAATATAATAAGGAGGTTCGCAAGGTAACATAAAAGTAACATTATGAATGTATGTAGTTATTCAGTCCCTCCAGTACTGCTGGAGTCAATCGCTACTTACGAACCGCTACTGCATCGACTCCTAGGTAAGTAGCTACTCTATTAACCCGTGGTGGCGCAGAGTCGAAACTGTCGGAAGCAGAATTGCGAAAAACTACGATAGAGGGCGCTCATAAATCACGCACGTGACTACTTTAGCAACTCCCGGTAGTGGCCATTCATCAGTCCTGTAGTCGCCCCCCGTACGGCAGGGGTCATACTGTGTGCAGACTTATGCATATACACGTCTACATACATACTTACAAATCCATGAATATATGCCGAACGTAGACATTAATTAATAACCTAAAACTAGACTTAAAAATTCATCTTTTTTCGACTTGAGAAATTGTTAAAAGTCAGAGGTAAGGTTGTTTTCGATATTTGCTCATAAAGAACGCCTTGAACTAATTAGTTAAAGTATACAAATTTTCCAAAACTTTGCTGACTGGCAATCACAAGCGTGCTTTGTGTGCCTATACTGAAAATTTGTAATGCCATGCACCACTTTTTCGACACAAGTTGGCAGTTTTATTGCCCACCCAACTACTTATGTTCTCATTAAATCCAAAAAAAAAACATATTTAACTCAGCAATCCGTTACGCAAATACATACTTACATATAATACAGTCATGTGTAAAATATTAAGATCACAAAGAAAGATTTTTCAATATTGACTGCTGTTGCAGTACTTTTTGGATATAAGCCCTCGTCGGTTAATAGATTTCCTGTCTTTATGAGTTAATCAAATTAAGTCACAAAAATCCAGATAATCAATATAAAAAAACCGTTAATGTACTCGTACATCACGCTTAAAAAACCTATCTGCTTATAATGTTGCAAATGTGTGAACCAGTTGATGAAAAAATAAAAAATTTGGCAGCCATGATTCTTTTTGGCGGCATAGCATCCTTTGGTCTTGTAAGTACCCAAGGCGAAATGTGAAGATGAATTCTGTAGTTCATACCCTGATGGAAACAAGGGTTCTTTTTTTTAATCTACTAATTGAAAAACTACTTCAAAACAAATGCAGTAGGTACATAAATGCTTCGAATTTTGATACTATTTTTGTCTTGGAAGTATGAAAAAGCAGCTGTGAAGTGCAGAACGAAAGCGTATTAAAAAAAAATGGCTGCCTTTGAAGTGCTTTAATCCAAATGCATTTTAATGAAGTTGAAATCAAATCAGAGTCGGACAATCGACTTGCTCCTTGCACACAATTCAAACTGAACATTTGCACACTTACAAGTGTAGCTGTAGCTGAGCGTGCAGAGATGCCTGCTGTTATTTGTTAGCTTCCAGAAGGCGCGGGTCCGCATCCCATCAGAGGCAAAATGTTAAAATGAAATTTTATTTTGTCTTCGAAATATGAAAAAGCATTTGTGAAGTGCGGAACGAAAGCGTATTTAAACTAGAAATACTGACTTTTAAGTTATTTAAACCGAATGCATTTTAAATTAGTTGAAATAGAATGCAGAGTCGGATAATTGACTGTCTCCTAGGACATGGCCATGTTAATAAAGTTAGTGGTTTATATGAAAAAAAGGGAGAAATCCAACCACTTGATGTTCGCAAAAAAGTACTTTTTAAATTACTTTTAAAGTAGTTCCATTTCCGACAGGGTTGTGTACGCTGGTATTCTCTATAAGAGCAATTGTTTCATTTAGCGAATTTTTCTATAGCCCTTGCTTAAGCGGGGTTTTGGTTTTAGCCACAAAAATTCTACTAACCGGGATTATTATAAAAGACTATCCGGGTTAAAGTGTTTAAATTTTCAGCATTTTGCTCAGCTCTTACCTCCAGGAAGTACCTACTGTACGGGCACTCATTAGCCAACTTTTAATTGTGAAAGCGACAACTTAAACCCACACCAATTTTAATAAAATTTATTGTCCATTTTATGAACAACTCAAAACAAACTATAAGGATTTTGATTAGTGGTCCTAACATTACACACATGACTGTACACTAGGGTGGTCCAAAAACAGTAAAGTCGGAATTGTAATGCTCTCACCCCCTAGGATTGTTGTATATCGAAAAAAAGTATACATACCCCTATTTTTTATTTTGAAATCAAGAAATATTTAGAGGTAGCTCAAAGCGCTTTTATATGGCAAAAACAACTTTTCGTAGAATGGTATCGAATTCTTGAAAATTCATATTTTTCCAATGAAAAACTATGGTTCTCTACAGGAGACTTCCAAAAACAATACACAACTGTTTATTTAACCATTTATTGATACTAACGACTTTTTATTGGTCGCCCCATTGCATTTTTCGGGGTTTTTGTGAGTTTTTGGCGGACCTATAAATTATAGCTGCAATGAAAAATGGTTAAATAAACTATTGCGTAAACAGAGTTTTCTGGTAGAAAAATATTGATTTTTAACTATACTGTACCATTTCTTCGAAAAGTTGATTTTTCCCCATATAAAATACATGGAAAACTTTGAGCGCCTTGAGCGACCTGTAAATATTTTTTGATTTCAAAATAAAAATAATAGGGGTATATTTTTTCGGTATAGAACAATCCTAGGGGGTGAGAGCATAAAAATTCCGACTCTACTTTTTCACATACATTTTTGGACCACCCTACTGTACACATAGATACATATGTCAGATATAACTGCATATATTTTAACTTTTTTTTGCGTATAATTTTGTAATTGCATCAACACTTTTGTGTTTTATTTATAAGACTTGCATTAATTTAAAAGTTACAAAAAAATTCCTGGTCATAAAATGTATGTGGGTGGGTACCTATGTACATAATATATATTTGTTGTTGGGGTTACAATATCATTCACGTACTGTTATTTGCAACTGTTCTCACTTCATGGTCCGGAAGATGTGGTTGCTTGATTTGCATCTCCAAAGCTGCCTGATACATACGTATAATTAAATATATGCATACATACATATGCATGTATGTATGTACGTACGTATTTATAATATATGTAGTCGCGCATGTGCGCATGATCTTTGTTAGCCCGGCTTATGCTGACCGCTTGACTGGTTGGCCAGTTAAAAATAAAAGTCAAAGTAGGTTATTTTGAGGTCATTCACTCCACTATACAGTTTGTGTGCACCTAACTGTTTATGTTTAGTGACTATTGAACTTGGACGCCCATGCTACGATCTTTTAGACTTTTAGAAACGGTGTCAATTGGTTTTCTCTCTTTCCCAGTTGAAAGTACTGGACATTAGGGTGGATAAGTCTACTACTGTGCCACTCTTCATGTGCTAATGTTTTTTAATCGGAAAAATAAAATTTATTTTATTTTAAATGGGAAAATATTTCGGAAAAATATTAAGATTTACGTGAATTGGTCCTATTTGAAAATACCTCCAAAAAACTATTTTTTATAAATAAAATTAGCTTAAAAAAGTATTTTTTTATAAAAAATCAAACCAGTTGATAGAAGAGTTTAAGCTTAAAACATCTTCAAAAAAATGTTTAAAAATTTGTCAACGGAATCAAAATAATAAGACTTTTGTAGGTATTTTCAAATCGGTCTCCGTAAATCTTATTTTTTTCCAAAATATATTGGCTCTTAAAATGTAATAAATTTTTAATTCCGGCAGAAAAGGCGCAACGTTGTTTTTGGTGATGGACCCTATTGTGTCACTAAAACTAGTTTTTTCATGAAATTCTCGTTTGTTTGCCCCTATCTCGAAAATAACAAGATCTAGAGAAAAAATATGAATACAAAAATTAGAGAACATTTAATTTCCTAAAAAAAAAAAAAATCCCACCACCAAATCGCTAATATCCACATTTCTTTAGATATTGGACTTTGAAGTTGATCAACAATTTCTACGATTTAGCTTAATAGTCCATGAAAATTCCACAATACCTCAACTTTAAAGCCCAATACCTCCTCAAGAAATATCGATGTTAGCGATTTTGTGTTCTCAAACTTTTTTTGTATGAAATCGAAAGTCCTACAAGTGTTTTATTTATATTTATTCTGTAGCTCTTCTTATTTTCGAGATAGAGGCAAAAAACGAGAATTTCATGGAAAAATTGGGTCTAGTGACCCGCACTTCCTCGCTGGTGGGAGTTGGGATTACACCGCAATGAACACTTTTGAAGAAAACCAACCATTGACCAAGATTATACCATAAAATGCCTCTGAGCTGTAGACTTTTTAAGAAAAAACTGTAAGTTTACGTGTGTTTTCTACAAAATTTCGAAGTAGGAGTGAAAAAAAACAATAGTCGCAATAAAAATCGCCCTAATGTACATATGTATGTGCATCTGCATGTACATATGCATCGTATCATTAGTTTCGAGGGAAAAGCTGCTAACAGTCCTCTTACACGATATGTATTTGCATGTGTAGATGATAATTTTTTGTATCTACTCGTATATACCATTTATTAGAACGCGAGCAAAATTAAAAGCATGGCATTCGAAAAAATCGGTCTACTTTCAGTTAAGCGTTTTACCAAGTCAAAAAAGGCAGAGAAAATTCGATAAGCCCGAAGAAAGACAGAAACTGTTCATTAACATCGAATTATACCGATTCTATCCCATTGTCGTTTTAAACGTGCAGGCCTCATTCAAGATAATGCTTTTTAAATTTTCTTGCAAAAGCAAATAAACTTGTTTCTGCCTACTTCAATTTCAATTTAGTTAACTGAAGAACTCATTACTAACCAATCTTCATCTAGTGATCTTTCAAATAAGAGCGGTGATGGTGAATAGATTTTATTTCAGGCATTAAGACATTTAGAAACATTTAAAATTAAATTAAAAAGTTCGACAATATGAGAAAGAAGTGATCATTAAATATATACATATATTTGATTAAAGAAGCAGATAATTAACACTACCTCGAGTTCATTGACTTGATTTCTTTTATTTTTTCAAATGGTATATGGATATGCATGCATAAATCAGTGAGATTTTCCTTGTTCTGTATTGCTTACATCTTCCTTTTACTACTTCACTAAGAAGAATTGCTTCTACAAAAAAAAAAAAAAACGATCCCATCGACCCATTCACTTGTCAGCGAAATAACAACAATACAATTTATTGGCTTTGAAATGAAAGCCGCCTTGAAAGCCCAGAATAAAGAGCTATTCATTTATTTAACTATAGTTTACGACTTTATTGATGTTTTCAATGATTAAAATTAATAGCATCGCATTAACAAAAATTTAAGCTGTTACGAAACATTAACGGAGCTCATAAACGACATTAGGATCAACTAGTCAATCATACACGTGTAGAAAAATAATAATAATGAGGAATGAGAATTGGAAATGAATCTCAGTAAGTCAGCTAATTTCATCCAATAGTAAATATAATATAAAAAGTCGCAGATTTTTTCAAAGTAGATATGTAGTTTAATCAATGATTTTCAATTGAATTTGTTAGGTGTTGCGGTTTTACATATTCGGCATTCGATTATTCGCCTTTTTTCCAAAACCGGTTGTCGAGTTATTCGAAAAATTACAATTTGAAAAAACCGGTTGCCGATTTTGAAATAAAGAAAAGTATACCGGTTTTATTTTACATAGTTCTTCTACCGTGAAAATGGGTATCTTCGTATAAAGTCATGACCAAAAATTAGAAAAAAAACCATTAACTTTTCACTGTTATATTAAGAAAAGAGCAAAGCAAAATAAGTACAAAGTTTTTCTATATCAACATTAAAACAAACAAAAATCAGTGAAAAATTTACGTATGGTCCTTTTTTAATACTTTGTGAGGGCTTAGAGATGCCTACTGCAGCTCGAGAGATCCCTGGTTAAATTTTTGGATCCAGCATCCATCAACAGAAGTTTATTCTTGCAGCTGTTGCCCCTCGGCAGACAATGGCAGCGATCCGAGGGTACTTCTGCCCAGTGTGGCCAGTTTAGTCATTTTCCAGGTAGATTTAGCTGGTTGCGATAGAAAACAGCGAGAGAAAAGAAAGTTAGCCGTTTTAGCCGATTTCGCTCTTTGCCTTATTTTCTTAAAATTCAAATATATGCACATAAAGGTCTACATTTCAACAAATTTAACGACCCAAAATCTATTAGAAACTGGAGCCTTATCTCGGAGAAAATTTTCATGTGTCGGACTGTCTGAAGTATACAAAATTGAAATAATGAAAATTCTTCTATTGTTTTGTTTTGAAAGTTACTGTATACGCAAGTGGAATGAAATTTAAAAATGGTTGGGCAAGGAAATTAGTTTGACAATTTACAATATTGTTGATGTGTTTCAGGTTATCAGTCGAAATCGGTTTGAAACCTTTTATTTCTGAACTATATTAATTTACTAGTATGGCCGCAAATTTTATGCAACTTTAAAAGCTGGGTATCAAACGAACGACTGTTTAGAAAAATAGCGCATGTCAGCGACCGCGATCAATTACAGATCGTTTCCAACCTATAAATATCCGGGGAATTTTTGCTTATGCAGGGGACTTAATTATCCTGGTCGTAGGGAAGTTCATTTCGTTGGTAAGTAAAATACTAAAATCTCTAGTAAATACTAAGAGCGCTCTGAGATTTGAGACCTCTGATAGACTGTGAACAAATGGCAATTGGACGTCTTCTCTCAATAACTGTCTATAAGAAAGGCTTATAGACGCTTAGAATACTGCAATATTTCCAGGAAATTGTCATAGCTATAAGTATGGTCGCCTAACTTCATCATAACTCAGCTTTGAATGGGGCCGTCAAACTGCTATCGTTTTCTTATCTCCCCTTAGTATTTGTACGATGAGCGAAGGTTACATTTTTCAGTAGAAAATATAATAATTAGAACTAGGTACGATATGGTACACAACTTCACCTTTAATTTTTTTTACGTATTTACGTTTGCTTGAAATTACAGAGTTGTAGATTTTGAAATCGAAAAGATATCGTCACTAGACACGAATAAAGGCGCCAGCTCAGAAGTTGACGGCGAAAAAAGACGCATAAAAAAACTGCAGCGTCAAAGACTCTTAACATACTTCGCCGAAGTTTTTCATGAGCATCTTTTTTCGTAACATTTTTTTACGCGCCTTTTTTCGCCGTCAAAACACTAGCACGCCTTTATTTGTGTGTAGTGACGATATAGTACATATGTACAATATTCCCAGGAGTTTTCTCCCGGTGTAAGTAAATACCGTAGTAGTAGCAGTAAATCTCACAATGGAGACATAGTATAAATAAACGAAACAAATCAAATTCGCTCCTCCGCAGCTACTACCTGTTATATGCCTTGGATTTTGAACTGTTTTGATTTATTCTATTATTCACTATTTGCATTTGCATTTATGGACATACATGCATTTGCCCTTAGACTCTTTTTACTGATGAAAAATTTGCTAAGCTAAGTTATTAAATGTTTTGTTTTTCGTGATACCTACCTTATTCTACACTAGCAGTCGCTTTTTTGAAGATTGTTTATAATGTATGGAAAGGAAAAAGTATTAGCGCTAGAAGAGATGTTAAATATGATTCATATTATATGAATGATTCATTTGCCGTTTGGAATGGATTCGTGCAGATGTCTAATATGTACATACATATGTACTTTATTATAACAGTATTTTTAAATTAATACTGCTTGATAGAATTAAAACAAATCTTGTTTATTTATTTATTAGTGCAAAAATAAGTATATTTTCTATGCTTTTCGACTTTGGTGCGAGTGAATATATGTACATACATCTGTGTGTTAAATAAATTAAAGAAATTAAGTTAAGAATCCAGTTTAGTTCTTTTTGCAAATTTTTTCACACTTGAATCACTTTTTTATGATACAAAAATATTTGATCAATGGTGGAGAAATTGCATTCATGAATTAATGTTTTTTTTTTTTATAAAAAAAGCCGGTAAATGTATATACATATGTATATATGTATGTCAAACAAAAGAGTCGAAAGAAGAACTTTTAGTTAGAAATTAGAAAACTCGATTTTATTGCCTCACAAAATATTTCTATAACCTTTATGCTCACTAAATAATTTAAATTGATCAAATTAAATTTCCTTTAATTGCAGCACAAACCAAAACCTCCTATAGGTAAATCCCTACACCTTTTCTATTGAAATGTTTGAACGGAGGCAAGGCTCAGCGATTACACAAATTTCGAAACTTTTGCCAATATGTTTCCTAATATGTTCACTGGCCATTGGTTGTACCAATTCCGAGGTGTATACGGCGTTGGCAGAGATGGAGGAACTTCTTGAGACTGAATCGGTATTAATAACCAATTTAGAGGGTTATCTCAAAGTGCAACAACAAAAGTTGGACTACCTCAAAACGTAAGTACCGATGCTATATATGTAAATTTTACATCAATATGTACACATATAATTAAATACTTATTTGTAGGGCCCGGAGTTTTATGCATTTAAATACATATATATATTTTATATTGCCTTAAATGCATATATAGGCATATTTTGTCAGAAATGCATATTTAATTGCATTTTTTATTAAACGCCGTTTGTCTAGAACGGACGAATCACTCCACAATCGCAAGAGCATTTGATGATTCCATGCAACTATTGGATACTGATTTCGGAAAGTCGAAGATTATTTTATATGTCACTGACGCAGCTCCATATATCGAGCCCTAACCGCCAAAAAACGCAGGCAGAATTTTTTTTTTCAAAATTTTCTTTTTGCTCTAGTGGCATTTCTGCATCAAAAAGAAAGTTTTTTTCAAAATATGTCGCGGCGGTTAGGACTCGATATGGTAAAATCAGCAAAGGCGCTGATGGTATTTTACCCAAAGTGACTGCACGTTACTTGTTTGGGACGCAATGCACCGAGTGGCCGAAGATGTAAGAGCTCGCTTCAATGATGTTGACGATGTAACATCGAATGGGAAAAAATATTTTTAAAATCTGATTTGCGGGTTGAAGTTTAGAACATGTATCCCAATATCGCTCTTTCCCCAGAGCCACTATTAACGAGATGGGGAACCTGGTTAGAGCCGGAAAAATATTATTGCCTACATTTTAAGGAATTTCAAACCTTTCTTAAAGATCTAAGCGATTGAATCACATTTAGCCTATATCAATGCAAATTACAGCTTCTTGTCGGAAATAATAACTAAATTGGAAGGACCAGAATCATTAGCTGAACAAGTACATCTTGTGGAGACTGCTATTACTACTATTCAAGGTGTGCAGGGTGAACTTGGGAACAAAAAATAAGGGGTTTAAGGAACTCAAGGGAATATCTGGTGTGCTAAGTAGGCAAATGGCTCCAAGAACTAGCTTGCTTCAAGTAAATTAAAAGAACAATTTAATTTTTAATCTATTGTAAATGAATTTTTTACTTTTAACTTTGCTTACTTTTTTTAATACATACTTTAAAGTTTTAGATATAAATTTAATTAATTTTGAGTTTTTCCTGGCACTAAAAATTACAATATATCCTTGGGTTTATTATAAACTTGTACCTAATAACGCTGTACAGCAGTCGGCTGGGTATTGGACCAAACCAACTTATTTTAAGAGTCATAAGTAAGCCTGGGTTCAAACCCAAAAAAGGTATTTTCTTAACAGCGGTCGTCCCTCGGCAGGCAATGGCAAACCACCGAGTGTATTTCTGCAATGAAAAACAGCTTCTCATAAAAATACAATCGCCGTTCGGAGTCGGCGTAAAACTGTAGGTCCCTCCGCTCTGTGTGACAACATCAAGGCGCACGCCACAAATCGGAGGAGAAGCTCGGCCAAACACTAAAATATGTGTAAGTGCCAATCTATTATTATTATTATTAAGTAAAAAAAAGTTATTTCTCCTTCCCTTTTTGGACGTTCTGATGGAACGATGGGATGAAACTTTGGTGCTACGTAGTGAAATACGCATCTCTATCCACTCGACTACAGCGGCCGTTAACATCCAGCTTTATAAATTGTTGTTTCTTCCCATACAAAAAAAAAAAACGTTCGGGCAAATAGTAGTTTTTGAGTTTGTTTATAAATTCGGTATTATGCGTTATATGGCAGGTAGGCGCGGATTCATAACCATTGAGTAAACTTAAATACAAGTGTAGTAAAAATACTGATTTTGATGCATCAAAAAAATGCGATGTACTGATTTTTCAAAAAAAAAAAAAAAAACAAGTCTGGCAACGCTATCCCACACCCAGGCATTATTGTGGGCATTTCCTGTCGTTTCAGTACATGTACATATGTATTTGTTGAGACACTCCATATTCTTTTGTTCTCGCTGCAACTCGCAGAGGAAGCAAACTTATAAAACCTGATGAGGGCGAATAAACTCCAAACAGCTGACAGCTGCGCATTGCCAATAGCAATGTCCTTACTGCTACTGCTGCGGCTGCTTCAAGAGTCCGTTGCTCCAATGTATGTATTGTCATTGCTTTCGTCATGCAGGTCGATCTTCCACCCGGACTGGTTATAGTTGCCTTCGATGTTTTTATTATTTTTACAACAGCTGTTATCGCTATGTTAAGAAATTTCAGTTGTGGCGTGTGCCGCCTTTTTCTAGCTGTTGCTTGATCCTGTTTCACCTATGAAGTATGTATGTATGTGGTATGTGCATAATAGATATGATTTGTCAAACCGATACCTTTCACATCTTAGTTGCACATTTACTTAGCACGAGCCATTCCTTGCTTTAAAATAACATATGCACAACACATACATATATATGTACATACGTTCGATGTAAAGCCAATGTATTGTACGTACATATAAGTACTTACATATGTACGTTCCTGCAAAAGAACCAAGCGGGAACAAAAGTATTGAGAGCAGTTTGAAAAGTTTGGGGAACTTTTCTATAAAGAACAAAATGCGAGCAACACTCTCGGGAATGTTCTTAAAAAGAGCAAAATGAGAATAAAACTGAAGAATCGAATGAGAAGGAATCTCTCGGGAACGCTTCCAATGAGAGCGAACATTTGCAACTAAGATCAAATATGAACAAAAGTCTGGGGAACATCCTGCTAGGGAACAAAACGAGCACAAACTTAAAGTTGAGAGTGAGGCGGGCGTCTGCGTGTTGACATGAAAAATCATTTCAGTGAGAACAGTGATTGTTAATTCTTAGCCAGATGAGAGGTTGATCATTTCAACTTTCAGATCATTTATAATTAGGGTGAACTGTCCGTTTATGGAACAATGTTTCATTTTCTGTGCAAGAAAAGTTCGTGCCTTAAGTCTTTCGTTCTTTTTTGATTCATTTAAATCTTGAAATATTTCAAACTAATGCAGCGCTATGAGAAAAATGTTGCTACCGCTTCCACTGTTCGCGAATAGTTCAGGGAAATTTGTTCCCGTTTTGTTCTCTGTCAGAACGTTTCTGGGGCCTTAATTCCCTATTTGTTCTACGAGAAAATATTCATTCGACTTTTGTTCCCATTTTGTTTTTTGCTAAAACGTTCCGGAGACATTTTTTCCTTTTTTTCTCTTAAAAATCTTACCAAAAGTACTATGTTCACCTTGGGAACATTTCCAAGGGTTTTTTTGTTGTATAATTCCCCTTTGAGAACGTTCTCAACAGTTTTGTTCTCACTTTCGTTCTTGTGAAAACATTCTCGAAGGTTTTGTTTCGATCATACCTTTTTTCTCGTCCTTTGCTTAAAAGTACTCAGTGATGAACATTTATCTCTAGCGAAAAATTAAAATTTTAATGATTTTACTGAAGTAGAGCATGTCCTACAGGAATGGCTTTTAACTTAGCGTTGAAATCATATTTCCATTATCATCTGGTCTGGAAAAAATATGCATATAAAGCTCGATAAAATATTTGCTCTTAAATATGCGCTGGCTTTAGTGCTACCACGCGGATCGTTAGAAACCTTCTACTCAAACCATCATGCGGGTTTCGGATGTATGTACCACCTGTTGCAATTTCGTCTGCTTTCTCATTCAGTATATTCAGGTACCCCGGAACCCACACCAAATGAAGAGCAGATTGCGCAGCCATCTCTTTTAGAAATCTGTGACAGTCCACTACGGATGCCTATGGCAGGGAGCTGGTAAAAAGCATCAGTTCGAGTTTGTCTGGGTTAACACCCAGGTCTTTCTCATTGATCCATCTTTCAATTAATCTTAGTTTGTCCTGCATGATATTACGCCGAGTTTGTGGAAATTTTCCTTTTAATAACACCGTTATTGGCAGAAATTTTCCATACTTGGTAGATTTGAGAAAGATTCGCATTATATAAAGTGACATAATCAAAAAATCCACTCCTTTAAGCACAATGGCTCGTGCTCCGAGCATTCAATACAAACAAATATTCTTAATAGACCTACATAGTATAGCATTTAAAAAAAATACTTAGAGAAGTGGAAACATTATCTTATAATTGCACTCTTCATTATATCAACACTGCCTTTCTCGAACACTGCTTAGCGTGAACACTCTTTTTCTTAACATTAGGAGTGTACTCGTACGCCCAACTATCTAAAGTTTTAGAAAACTTTTACTGGTTTTGCGTTCTCGTACCCAAAAAACTTGCAAAGTAGGGGAAATTGGGAGAGCAAAATGTGAAAGAGAGCTGCAAATTTCTCCTGGAAAAATGTTTCCCAGCTAAAACTTGCAAGTTAGAAAATCAGCTGATCACAAACACATGTTTGTAAATAAACAAAAGAAAATATGGCCTATTTGAGTTATTTATTACAAATTTTATTATTAATGCTAGTATACAACGAAAAAGTGAGTAAATTTAATATGCACAACGGTGGTTGTGTTTATTTTTCGCTAATTTGCTATGAATCTCCAGTTTGTTTACTTTAGTGTGTGCTGACCATGGTTGCCGTATGACATTTTTCGTTTGTACCATAATTTACCTTTAAATATACCAAAATAGATTCAAATGCAGCATGCTGAAATGATGTTTTGCTGAAGTTTTCGGTTTTAGTAGGTTGATTGTTGAAATGAAAATTTTATAATTTTAAAGCTACATCTGTGCTATATCTATTACATTGTTTTTGGATCAATGATGGGTGTTTGGAGGAGATACTCTTGTTTTTGAATGCGTCACCATGTGATATCACAAATAATTATGAGAAAAATAACTTATTCATATAATTAATTTGTATTTTAAAAAGATTTTTCTTATCGAAAACTATTCAATTGTATAAAATGCCAAATCGGGGGAAAATGTACCAAACAGAAAATAAATTGCCAAATTAATCACCAGTGGCAACTGTGCAAGTGATCAGCTGTTTCGAAGGTTGCAAGTTTTTGCAAATTTTGCGTTCTCGTACTTCTGTTGATATTTCGTCTCTTTGAGAGCGAATGCTGCTAAATTCTCAGAACTTTTGATGCTGGAGTATTTTGTCCTCTCAATACGCGTACACACCTATTGCTACTCTGTACCATGAACAAATTAATATAGCCCTATATATAAAAAGTTGTCATACAAATAATCTACATTTTACGACACAGAATTAAGTCAGCCGCTCTTTTTCGCCTTTGCTAAGTGCTTATGGCAATCAATGCGAGTTCTTATAGAAAAATACTTCTACAAAAAAGTGAGTGCAGCAGCATTAACGTACTTGTTGCAAAGCGATAAACGTAAGATCTCAAAGAAAAGTTACACAATAGGGATGGAATAGATGCACGCAGAATCGATTCTTGACTTCAGGATCGACTTTCAGGTTTTCGATTTTTAAAATCGATTAACCACCTCCGCTAATCGACTATAAGACTTCAATTGAGTTTTCGAAAATTTATAAAATAAGCTAATGAAATGAAATTCTAATTTTTTAATAATTCAAAAAGTTATACTTTATGAAATAATGGCATGCGATTCGGCACTTATTTTTATTAAAATATTGAGTTAAAACATATTTAAATTGCGTAATTTAGCAAAAATAAGTGATCACAGAGAAGAAATTAAATTTTTCTTGAGCTGTGAGAAAAACAAACAGGAAAAATTTGACAACTATTAATCTAAGATTTGAATGTATAAACGGGGTGATTATTGAACAAACTAGATTTGATTGGGGCTATATTTATGTACATATATGTGAGCTTGCTTTAAGTTTATTGGGGCAGAATTGTTTTTCGCCTTCATTTTCCACATCTGCAAACATGAACAACTTCCCACTCCATTGGTTATGACTAGTTCAAGTTATCGCGAGTGAACCGTACCGAATAAATTCTAATGCCGTATTTATGTTTGCGTAATTGTCATCACTGCATCCCCTTAAATAGCTATCATTAGCTATCGGTAATCCGACACCAAATTGTGTTGGAGGCATCGTCCGTGCCTACGGCTGCGCAAACTGATCAAATAAATGCCCTTAGTACACTCCTAACAAAGCGATGGCGTGAAACGACTTTTTGAATGATTTACCAAGCTTGAGAGCGTACAGCCATTTCCACCTATGAAAATAAAAACATACTGCCAGAACTTACTTTAGAAAATCCTAGTTATGTACAACTAATAGCCTGCCATTGAAAAAGCAACAGCGAAAGCGGCGGGAGAGGAACCCTAAAGCGAACGTATTGTGATTAAAATATCGTAACGGTCGGTTTTGTGTGGAGAGAAGTAGAAACTTTGCTCATAATGCCGATTTTTTTTTTTTCTTTTGTATTCAACTATGTATGTGTGCACAGTGAGCGTCAAAAATAAGTATACCCTGACGTTTCGACGATTTAATTTATTTAAATTTTCCGTAACAAATTTTTCTTTTTTTTAATGCAGTACATTCAACAACAAAACTAATTATTTTTAATTTTATACAGAACTCGGAAAAATGACATAACTTTTCTTCGAAATTTGTAATTCCCCTCTGAGGTACCAAATTTCTGATAAAATCGTCAAAACGTATATTTATATATATATATATATATATATGTCTTCAAGCTCCGATTGAGAGTCCGTTTCTCATTTATTAATTGTTAGTCAGCTTATGTTAAATATTTTTTTTTTGAATTAATTGTGCAAAAAAAGCTGAATAACACTTGGAACATTTAAAATCTGACTATATTCGGTTATGTTTCCTTCAACAATTAAAAACTGTATTTGGACGTAGACTATTAAGTGCCGGCTGCGCTTGCGTAAACAAAGAACACACATGGCTAAGCAAGCGCCGGGGGTGGATCGCGTAAAAAGGAGAGAGAAGTTTGAGAATTTATCTACATAAATACATATGTACAAACATAAAAACCACCCTACGAAATTGAGTTTGCCTCCCGAGTCAATGACATAGAAAAAACACACACACAGTTATTTATAAAACCTTATAAAATAGGAATCCCAACGAACACTACAACCGCACACTAAAACATATTCGTCGTCAGCTTTTAGAAAATATTTAAGTTGGTAACTAATGGCATTCTAAACTGGTGGACCTGGTCTTCACAGTGGCACAAATTATGCTCAGCCACTTCCTGTCCACAGCGCTTGATTATCCTGCACAGCCCAGTAAAAAGCCTTCAAAAAATCGTGCTTCATGCATTGCAAGTTAAAGTAGTGCTTTGGTTATCCTTGTTAATATTTCCCAGGGTTTAACCTGTCCATCTCTTTCAAATTTGTCCACTAATCTTGCGCCTCTTTCTTTATTCTGCTTCATGGAACACCATTGATGGGTTTTGGACTCATCAGTCGCTGTGCAGCCTTTTTCCTCTCTAGAAGATCTAATACTTCATTGCCCATGATTCCATTATATCCCGTTGCAATAATAGATAAACCCCTTTCCTGGATGTAATGAGTGGTAAGAGCTAAAGGCGATCTGAAGATTTTAGGTTACCTCGAGTGCTTTCAAAGCGAAGGACGTCAAACTGTACTTATACATACAGACATAAATACATACGTGTTGATTGGTCACTCCACTTTCAGAACGAATCGCCATAGTTCATGCAATGAACCCTAGCTTAGCTTAAAAGCCAAAGTTAACTTGCCACAAACTCTGCCCCGACAACATGGTACATTAGATACCTGTCCAGAGTTTTCAACGAGAACATTTCATCAAGGATAACTTCCAGATATTTGATTTCTTTAGAAAGGTATCCGCATATTTTCATTTTTTGGCGACCATATTCAGAGCACTATGTAGGTTTGAGACATTATCAAGCAAAATTCTGGTTAAAATGGCAACCGCATCCACGTTGTTCTGAATATCGAAGCCTTTGTCACTCACATGTAGTTAGCCGCCTACGATAAAATATTATATCCTGGAGATCCTTCCCCAATATGAACATCCTTTCATTGTCAAGAAACTGATTCGTTGGGTATCTAAAGCAAACCTTTTGTATTTAAGACGCGTATAGCACGAAAAGATTTCTTTTATCATCCTTCCAGGCCCCTTTCGAATCTCCTGCGCAAGGACGTTTTATACCAATCTGCCTGTGGTTTTCGTCAAATCTAAATGTTTATTGGGATTTTATTCAAAATTGGATTCATTTGTAGATAAGTATGTATGTATGTATGCGAGTGTACTTTGTTGGGAGATATACATATGTATGTGTGTATGCAAGTCGGTCTTAGCTGGTGCCACTGGCAGCGCACGTCAACAAGCTGCTGGCGGCCAAGCAGCCAAGCAGCCGTTGCAGGAGCAGATGTTTCCTATTGAGACGACTAAGCGCGCGCCAAAGCAAATGCCTTGGCACTGTTAACATACATTTCATTTCATTCATACATATGTCCATAAAATTGTATATTGTGCATACAAGAGTTTGTGTTTTTGATAATCAGCGGTACAACTCAGTCCGCAGTGTTATTTAGCACAACTATTAATACACCGAGGGTACGCTCACCGCCGCACCACCAGCAGGCAGCCTTGTGGCACAATCAACGTAGGGGGAGCTAGGCGTTCATCCACACATGACTGGCGATATGTACACATGCACACTCACCCATTTATGTTATTTCAACGGCACTAAACTGGGGTTGCAGTTTTTACTTTCGGCTTTTGGCAGTTGGTCTTCCGACTTTACTGGCATTCTTGAGTCGCCGTTGCAGTTGCTCGGAAGAAGTTGTCGCGTGCGGAAGTAAATAAATTTTTGAGAGATAAGTTCGTAACGGTTAAGTATGTAAAAATTTTATAGATGTGAAAAAGGGAACAATAGAACCATCAGTTAATAGATTAATATAAAAAGTAACAAATAACAATTTATCGAAAAATATTTTAAAACACTAAACGATATATATTTTCCCTCCGAGGGAAGTGAAGAATAACGCATCGAGAAAATTTACCTTGAACAGTGCCGAGTTGCCCGTTATTATAATACCTAGAGTGAACGTTTTGCGCCGCCATGTCGCAGCACAACTATACAAATCCGGCATTTTGTCACGGCAGCGAGTTTTATCCGACGCGCGGTGTCGAATTGGACTCGGTTCAAGAGCCTATAGAAGCCATCTACAATCGAAGTCTTAATATTTCTTATGGCGGGCATGCAGTGCCGACGGCGAATCCCCGCGTTGGTCCCCTACGTCTGCAACGAAGTATGTCGACTCGCTCGGTCAACGTGCAAAAGCGTCCGAAGGCGGCAGCGGCGTCCCAAGTACATTTAAGTCGCCTCCCAAAGCAACAACAACATCAACGGCAACAAACTCAACAACAACGCCCAATAAAAAGCCAGTTCGCCATCACTTCGTATTCACATTCCCGCAACAACAACAATAACACGAGTGCAGTTGCCGAATCGACGGCTTTCGAAGCTCGTTCAAATGCTGGCCGTTATGCGCTTGTACCAGTAGAAGACTTGCCATCGACGGCTAATAGAAATAACCGATACGCAATTGTACCCGGTCTGTCCACGGGCCTCGCTCGCGCCCATCGATATGCTAAATCGCAGGATAACCTTGATTACTACGGTTCAGAAGGGCGCCTGCAAAGCGATGAAGAACCCGCCTCATTTCACGAAGAGCCACATTCGTTTCATGGTCAATCCGCGGATGCGGCGTTCGCTAGTCATAGCAAAGCGGCTATACCTACTGTACAACAACCACAGCCATTGTCTCCGAAAATAAAACATGCTTTCTCCAGCGATTTCGGCAGCAAAACATTCCTTATCGTGGATAAGAATAGCAATCAGCGCTACCAAATGGTACCCACCGCCGAGGATGAGGAACTGGTTGACGACAATCATGAAATTATACAAATGCACAATGGGCGCGCACATCGTTACGCAGTAATTCCAACTGAAGAAGAAGACCAGATGCAGGACGCTGAAGATGAGGAGGAGGAAACGTGCCTTAGCAATTCCGATTTGAATCGCAGTGAGAACTTCTTGGTTAGCGCCACGAAAACGTCTCGGAACACAACGCTACGCACTTCGACGCCACAAAAGCTACCAGCACTAGCACAAGCGCAAAATGGCGTCAACTCTTATCCGTGCACACCCATGAAGAATCCAGCCGCCACAAAAATGCTGCACGAACTACTCTCCACACCGCGAAAAACCCCTCTACCGCGTAGTGTTGCACCACGCAACTTGTCGCCCTTAGAGCGGCTACCGGAAAACTACCAGCAAGAGCATCAACGCACAAAGTACCACTATCGCAGCCAACAACAATTGCACTATACGCCTGGTGATCGACGCTTAGAACGCACTACGCAAAGTCTACATTACGAGTCGGTGAAAACGCCAGGCGACCGAACCATGGCGGTGATTACGCCACGCATAACACCACACCAGCAATCAAAGGCGTACCCGGAGGTGGAGGAGGAGGAGGATTGCAGCAGCATCCATGGCAAATCCACCAACAGCACCACACCCTACCCGCAGAAGGTGGCCAATGCGGCGATCACCTTGGCCGTCGTGTCGCTGATGCTTGTGATCAGCAGCAGTATGAATACGGCGCTTATTATCTACATGATTGCGCATGTAAGGCTTGCTGAGACCCCCACAGTCTATGTAATTTGTGTCAATAATCAATACCGCTTGTCTTACTTTTCAGTTTGGAAAATCATTTTACCTGCAGTTTAGCTTGGTTGCCGCATTCAGTGGCGTGGGGCTTGGTTTCCTCGGTTTCCGTTCGCGTCATTGTGAATGGTTGCCAAATCGCAGCTACACCTCCGGTTATATTCTCGTAACGGTATTTTGCCTGCTCAAATGCTGCGGCTTAGTAGTGATCCTAGTGCTAGATCCTTACCCTGGGTTGCCACTACACGATGTAACTACAGGCATTATACTGGGTCTATCTACATTCACGATTTTCTTTATCGGCCTGGGTGTGGTTGGATCACTTTGGTGCTATAGACCGCCACCAGATAATCGAGTTAATGTTGCTTAAATAATGCATAGAAAATTGTTCAAACAATTATACAGTTGATTTAGTTTTTAATAACATTTTTTTCGATGTATGTATGTACTATATCTATGTATATTTGTACGTTCATTATCCTGAGATACGGAAAAAATGTTTGTAAATGCTCACCATTTGAAAGCTTCCTTGGAGAGGATTCCAGCGTCATAAAAATTTCCCGAAATAGATGAAAGCGACTTTTGTTCATATTAAAAAGTTGTGTATCGGCTAAAAGATATTTTTAAGAGCAGCTTTTGCAAATTTAGCTTTATTATACCATTGACTTTAATTACCTCTTTCAACCAGTAAACTCAACTATATCAATTTTTAACCGTCTAAACTCAATTTTGGTTAGCATAAAATTAAAAACTTTTATGGATGATTTTTTTTCATGATCCTAAATTTAAGACCTAAACACTTTTTCAATGACCATGAAATTTGTTCACGAATAAAAAACGAAAAAGGGGAAAACGAAAATTTCAAAGACGCTAAAATTCTCTCAAATTAATCTTTGAAACTAGGTGGGCCATATGAACATTTTTGTGTAGTTCAGCACCGGGGCGATCTAATGTATTATTTATTTAGCTGTAAGTTATATGTACGTAATATTCATAGTTTACTTATACTAGTGCGAGTATTGGATTCTTAAATGTAATTCGAAAATAATATTCACGGCTAAAATACCAAAAAATAAGTAGGACAAGTGAATATCACTTTACACTGTTCGAAAAAAGACTGTAAATAAAAAATTTTCGAAATAGAAAAAGAGGCACACACACACAATCCAGTTTTTAGAGATTAAAAGGACATGCATATGTAAATACCTATGTGTAGTTACCTACACAATTTTGTATATGTATGGTTCTACTGTTATATGGTTGTAATTAGTTATAAACAAAGGTACCCTTAGTATTCATAAACTTGTGGTTACCTGACAAGTGACATTTCGACTAGTTTTGGATATTTTTCTTTTGTTTATTTAATGTTTATATTTTCTAGTTTAGCACTTTACATAACCAGCGCCACATTTCAAACTTCGTACAAAAATTATGAAAATACAACAAACTTTAACATTTGCATCCGAAAATTTTCACCTTTTTATTCAGAATAACCATATAAAATATGCTCGACAATATCGTTTGTATCGGAGAAAAAGCCTAGCATCATCAGCAAGAAAAAAATTATTAAAATTCTCCTCGATTTTCTAGCATCTTGAAATTTGTACTTTAACCCAAAATTCTAAATAAGAAGTTTGAAATTTTCAGGTGCAAATACAGTCTTGTGAAAAATAATAGGGACACGAAATTTTTACCAGTTTTGGCTATTTTTCGTTTTTTTTTTTTAATGTTTATTATCTTTTTTATAAAAATACAGCTCACTATCTAACAAAAACCACATAGGTGCAAATTTTTTTGCAGAAAAAAATCATCAAAAATCAACGCGATTTCTTACCCAGTTGGAACTTGCACTTTCTTAAGCTTGAATTAAATGGGCTATACAACTGCACACCTAGATTTAAAGTTTGTTGTTGTTGTAAAATATTGTTTATCTAATTTTTCTTTGTTTTGAAGTTTGGATTTATGCGGGGTTTGTTAGGTATTGAACTGTATTTTTATAAAATAATAAACATTAAACAATCAAAAGAAGAATAGCCAAAACTAGTGAGAATACCGTGTCCCTATTATTTTTCACATGACTGTATGTTTGTTAGTATGTACTTAGGATGTTCGATTAATCGAACAAGCTAATATGCTGATTAATCGAAGCCTGATTAATTAATTAATCAAAATAAAACAAAGTAACTAATTTCTCGATTAAATACATTTTGACTAATCGGAATCGAAATAATTTTATAAATCAGAAAACTGATTAACCACACGTCCCTGGTATGAACTATGTACATATCAATTGTTGATGTCACAGAAATAAGTTAATAATACATATTACAAGTAATAAGTATGCAAAAAACACGGCCGACTTCAGTGCTCATATACTATAAAAGTTATTCGGTAACATATAAAAAATGAAAAATATTCCGTCGAGTTGGCAACCTTCTATTATTTTGAAGTCAGTCAAAAAACCAGGGATGTGAACCGGTTTCGAGCCAAACCGGATTACCGTTTTTTTTTGTAATAATTAACTGAACCCTTAAACGAACCGGAATTTTTCACAAATGCTTAATCCAAACCGAAAATCTAACCATTTTTTAGAAAGAATTAATGTCCGTTTCGGACAATTTACCCTCCACTTTCTTATTTATTTTCCTTTAAATGTGGTAACACCATATTTATTTACCATCTGACTTTTTTCCATGTATAACGGATGATACAAATTCTGTCCGATCTTATACATATATACAATGGTCGAAAAAATTATAACCTCACCACATTTTGAAAAGTTTTAACACATAATTTTTTTTTGTTATATAATTTTTTATTTTTTGTTTGTATATAAAAATATAGTTAATTCTTTAGCAAAAAGCGTGTAAATAAAAAAATTAAGCAAACTTTCGTAAAAATTGCGAGCTTTTTAATTAGATTTCTAAAAAAAAATCTAAAAAATCAACGCTAATTTTAGGTAATTTGAAACTTGTCCTTTATACTACTACTATTAGAATTCAATCGGCCGCAAAACTGCATATAAAATCTTTCTATGAAATCTAATTAATAGGCTCGATTTTTTTACGAAAGTTTCTTGATTTTTTTTTTTTAATATTGCACATAATTTGAAACTTGCAGCTACACCGCTTTGTTTTCAGAATGAACTACATTTTTATAAAAAAATAACCAAACTAAATAACAAAAAAAGTTATATGTTAAAACTTGTCAAAATGTGGTGCGGCTACAATTTCTTCGACCACTGTATGTATTTCTTTTTGGATTTTTACTGAATGAATTAACACAAATATACATCTTTTTTTTGTAATTCCCGAATTGTTAAACCGAACCGAAACCCCGGTTCAAAAACCAAAAAAAAAAAAATCTTTTTAACGAACCAATTCAAAGGAAGTAATCGGCTCGAAGCAAATTTTCATCCGGTTCACATTCCTGTTGAAAACTATTTGATAGCTTATGTATAAGTGCACAATTTAGCTATTCATAAGATATACTTATCGCAGCTTTTGTTCAATCTTAAAAGACTTGAAGTTAGTAATAAAGTTATGGGTTCCGCTGCATTTAAATATACAAATGTACATATGTAAGATACTTTTATTGTTTGTCAATATAATACAATGCGAATAAAGGTTTTTGAAGTCAAATGAATTTTAGTCTCGAATAATTTCCAGAGCTTTGGTTTCAATTCGGTTGTTATATTTTTCGGATTTCTCTGCAATTTATTAACTTGTATGCACAGAATAAGGACAAATTGGCAGAGTTTTTAAAAACTTTTGTGATTTTAACCCATATAGTGTCGGCCAACAGACAAAGTCGACATAAAAATTTCGTTACGTGAAAAGCCTTAAGACGGAAATTTTGGATCCATTTTGTGTACTCGAAATTCCATTTCAACCCCCACTCTCTGGACTTAGGTCAGAAGAACACCTTTTTGATGTACATAAATTAAAAAAAATTAACGGCAGTTTTTATAAATTAAACTTCTTATATAAAATACCGCTGTTTAAAACTTGCACTCATTTTACTAAAATTTCGTTAGGCATGTAACTGCATATCCTAGAATTTAGATTAAAAAGTTCGAAGTTTCTATGGAAATATGTTGCATTTTTCTAAAATTTGTATTAAGCTGTTATATATTTGAAAAAATCACCATGCACTCAGTTTCGGCTTTAGTCTAGGATCCTCTCTCTAAATTAAGACGCTAAACCATGTAGTACGTATCATATTTATATCTAAGTAAGCTTAAGAAATAGCGGTTTCATCGATGCGGTCTACCCCGCCAGAGCCCCTCCGGAGTTATATTGGCCACTGAAGCCTTGTGGTTAGATGCATACTACTACCCTGCAGGACCTATAATCGATCCCTTGTTCAAGCATCAACTAAAATTAGAAAAACAACTTTCTAACACAGGTCGTCCACGGTTTTCCGAAAACCATCGGGCGCTCGGTAACGACGTAAAAGTGAAGCCCTTTCCACTTGTGTTACGAAATTTATCACGACGCACACCACAAACTGGAGGGCCGCTCGACCAACCACGTAGCCAAAATATGAACGCCATATGTTTTTTCCCCTTGTGCTTATGCATCAGAGCTAGCAATGAGATTTCCATAGTAATAGCTAGAACTATTTTCATGGATCTAAACTTAGTACTCTAAAGCGTCTTTGCATTTTACTGTATAAGATCACTATTCCGTGCATCTTTTTAGTCAGTTCTGGGCTAAAAAATTTCGGGAGATTCCATGCATGGGCCTTATGCATACATACATATTTCCTTCTGCAATGCACATGGGTCGGTTTTATGCTCATTTACCGCAAAGCTCGATTGAATAGTCCTGTGTTGTATCACCTTTACAGAATTATTAATCACGTTGCTAATAGTATCCAGCTTAATTCTCTGTCCCCAACACCGCCATGTCTTCTGCGTACGAAACTACTTTTGCAGTCTATCTTTCAAATTTCTTAAGCAATTCATTAGCTACAAGTACCAGAGAAGAAGGGAATCACGCCCCTTGTGATGTATGTACATAAATACGTACTTTCCTTGTTAGCTAGGCCTAGGGATGGCAGCGATTAATCAATCATTTGATTAAATTAATCGATAATTAATCTATGAATTGTAAAATAATCGTAAAAATATTTTCAAGAAATATGAATTCTCTAGTTATCTAAAATCCATCCATCGAACATTCTTTTTTGCTAGCTGTATCAACTTTACTCGACCCGAGGTTCAAAAAAACTCATTTCAAAGATCCGTTTGCATTGGCCTCAGTAATGAAGCTCTTGCGAAATGCAATAATGTGCGGAGTTATCACTACAATCAGTAGAATGGGAATGAGCTCGATCTTTGGGCCCCTCATAAATCTCTTCTACACAAACGAAGGCGAAAAGATCATGATCACCCATGGGTCGCCCACAAGAAGAAATGAGTTTTTATTTAAATTGTCAAATCCAAGAACTAAAGCCGAATATCATCGACGCTTGGGAGGAAATGAAAATTGTTCACCTAAAACTTTACAGACTTTCGAAAAAATACTGTCATTTCAAAAGCTGGAGCTACAGCCACGGAGCAACGAAACCGCTTGACAACGAAACGCTGATGAATAATTTTGTTTTTGCTTTATTTTATTTAAGGCTAATTAACAAGAATTCGAATTTTTTATGGATACTCATTTTTTTTTTGTGAATACTCACTGTAGAACAGTGCCCTTAAGAATTCGATTGATCGATTATTTCTCAATAACTGCAATTAATTGCAATTGATTTTTTTGGCTTGTGATTAATAATCGATTATTTTATGTTATTTTTTTGCAATACCTAGCTAGGCCTTATTCTACTACATTCTTATTTTCTTGCAGCCTTGTAAGTTTGGCTGATTGCATAAATATCATATTCAAATTTTCGCAAATTTTTTTTTTTTCAATTTCAAATTGCATCTGTTTATGACGCTAAGGCTTTCTGCTCATTGGTCGTCCAATCATATTTGAGTCATAGTTATCGTCATGAAGCAACGATTACATGACGATTACACTTCTGCACACTTGGTCGTGATATTTCAATTCATTTGGCGTCTAAAAATTCACTTGGAGCTGGTATTTTCTGTTTTTTTTGGTTGATATTTTCGCGAAATATTTACAAAAACCTGCAATTTTTTAAATATAGACTGTGCTGCAACATTTCTAGACGTAATTTTCCAGTAATATCTCTTCTTTTCTTTTCCTGGAATGTGTTTTGTGTATGCACACAGAGACTTAATACAATTTCGTCATATTTTATAGTTAAAACGCTCATATTTATTAAATTTTAATGCAATTATCCACTTTTTAATAATTTCCACAGATTTTATGCAAAAAAATACTAATTTTTATACAATTTTAATGCAAATATTAACTTTTTCACTAATTTTCCCCCATAAAATGTAAACAAACAATGCGTGCACAACGATTAGCAAACGACAGTGCCGTACTTATCCGTTTCTGCATCTTCTACGATTTGCCGATAACTAGCCGATAACGACAAGTGTGCAGATCTCCTTTGAAATGCATGTGCTCGGCTCAAAATTTCAGAGCGAGACGATAACGCAACTATGATTGGACGACAAGTGTGCAGATATCCTAAGTCTAAATTTTTGATATATGTGCATATGCTATTTGTTGTTATGCATGTGTCTTCTCCGTGTTTACATATATGAATATAGATACATATGTATTTCTTTCTTTCTTTGCAGTAAGCTGGGTGAATACCAAAGAGAACACGAGGACGCAGCCGCGGATATGTCCGCCTACGTCTCAAATCCAATAAACGCTTACCTGCTGACAAAACGACTGACCACCGACTGGCGACAAGTGGAGAATTTAATGGCGCACGATGTAGGCGTCGGTAGGTTTTATCTAATACACACATAAATATGTACACTCATGCTTTGATTATATAATCTCTTTTCGTTTTTCGTAACCCCGTTTTCCTGTTCTAGAGTTTCTGAATAACATCACGAATTACCGTCACATACTGAAATTTCCATCCGATGAAGATTTGAATGGAGCTGCAGTAGCGTTGATGCGGCTGCAGGACACCTACAAACTGGACACATCGAGTGTGGCGCGTGGCATGCTTAATGGCATACAATACAGGTAACGATAATTATCATGAAAGAGACATGTGTAAGTAGGAAGTTGAAGCAGAAAATTTCGAAGTAATCGGTGATCGCAAAGTTTCATCTGCTTATTTGTGATTTGCGCAATAGATCTGAATGATTCCCATTGAAGTTCCTTGCAATTGATAATATTTATTCTACACAAGTTCTTCTAATTTCCCCAGACAATGAAAATCCCTTTGTTTACGTTAGGAGACTCTAGTTACATCACATTTATTTTTCTGTTTTCCAGCACGGCAATGTCTTCAGATGACTGCTTTGAGTTGGGACGCCAATCGTACGTCAATCATGACTACTATCACACCGTACTCTGGATGAGTGAGGCAATGACTCGACTCCAAGAGGAACCTCAGAATCAAACTCAAACCTTTACGCGGGCCGATATTTTGGAATACCTCGCATTTTCCACATATAAACAAGGTAATCAAGAAATCAAGGCGAATTTATACAAGGTGGTAGCGACAGCCCAAAAACAAAAAC
>NW_023458558.1:2030519-2037103 GCF_013731165.1 Rhagoletis pomonella
AAAAAATGTTTGTAAATGCTCACCGTTGTTTGAAAGCTTCCTTGAAGAGGATTCCAGCGTCATAAAAATTTCCCGAAATAGATGAAAGCGACTTTTGTTCATAACTTTGTTTATTTTTAACGCGATATTAAAAAGTTGTGTATCGGCTAAAAGACATTTTTAAGAGCCACTTATGCAAATTTAGCTTTATTATGCCATTGACCTTAATTACCTCTTTCAACCAGTAAACTCAACTATATCAATTTTTAACCGTCTAAATTCAATTTTGGTTAGAATAAAATTAAAAACTTTTATGGATGATTTTTTTTTCATGATCCTAAATTTAAGACCTAAACACTTTTTCAATGACCATGAAATTTGGTCACGAATAAAAAACGAAAAGGGGAAAAATGGATTCGGCAGTTTCCAGAACAAAATTTCAAAGATGCTAAAATTCTCTCAAATTAATCTTTGAAACTAGGTGGGCCATATGAACATTTTTCTGTAGTTCAGCACCGGGGCGATCTAATGTATTATTTATTTAGCTGTAAGTTATATGTACGTAATATTCATAGTTTACTTATAAAATTTAGCTACTTATACTAGTGCGAGTATTGGATTCTTAAATGTAATTCGAAAATAATATTCACGGCTAAAATACCAAAAAATAAGTAGGACAAGTGAATATCACTTTACACTGTTCGAAAAAAGACTGTAAATAAAAAAATTTCGAAATAGAAAAAGAGGCACACACACAATCCAGTATTTAGAGATTAAAAGGACATACATATGTAAATACCTATGTGTATTTAGCTACATAATTTTGTATATGTATGGTTCTACTGTTACATGGTTGTAATTAGTTATAAACAAAGGTACCCTTAGTATTCATATACTTATTGTTACCTGACAAGTGACATTTCGACTAGTTTTGTATATTTTTCTTTTGTTTATTTAATGTTTATATTTTCTAGTTTAGCACTTTAGATAACCAGCGCCACATTTCAAACTCCGTACAAAAATTATGAAAATACAACAAGCATCCGAAAATTTTCAACTTTTTATTCAGAAGAACTATATAAAATATGCTCGACAATTTCGTTTGTATCGGTGAAAAAGCCTAGCATCATCATTAAAAAAAAAAATTATTAAAAATCTCCGCGATTTTCTAGCGTCTTGAAATTTGTACTTTAACCCAAAATTCTAAATAAGAAGTTTGAAATTTTCAGGTGCAAATACAGTCTTGTTAAAAATAATAGGGACACGAAATTTTTACCAGTTTTGGCTATTTTTCGTTTGTTTTCTTTTTTAATTTTTATTATCTTTTTTATAAAAAATACAGCTCACTATCTAACAAAAACCATATAGTGCAAATTTTTTTGCGGAAAAAAATCATCAAATATTAACGCGATTTCTTACTCACTTTGAACCTGCACTATCTTAAGCTGGAATTAAATGGGCGATACAACTGCACACCTAGATTTAAAGTTTGTTGTTGGTGTAAAATTTTGTTTATCTAATTTTCTTTTGTTTTGAAGTTTGGATTTATATGGTGTTTGTTAGGTAATGAACTGTATTTTTATAAAATAATAAACATTAAACAATCAAAAGAAGAATAGCCAAAACTAGTAGAATACCGTGTCCCTATTATTTGTGTATGTTTGTTAGTATGTACTAAGAATGTTCGATTAATCTAAAAAGCTAATATGTTGATTAATCGAAGCCTGATTAGTTAATTAGTCAAAATAAAACAAAGTAACTAATTTCTCGATTAAATACGTTTTGATTAATCGGAATCGAAGTAATTTTGTTTATCAGAAAACTGATTAACCACACGTCCCTGGTATGAACTATGTACATATCAATTGTTGATGTCACATAAATAAGTTAATAATACATATTACAATTAATAAGTATGCAAAAAACACGGCCGACTTCAGTGCTCATATACTATAAAAGTTATTCGGTAACATATAAAAAATGAAAAATATTCCGACGAGTTGGCAACCTTCTATTATTTTGAAGTCAGTTAAAAAACCAGGGATGTTAACCGGTTTCGAGCCAAACCGGATTACCGCTTTTTTGTAATAATTAACTTAACCCTTAAACGAACCGGTATTTATCACAAATGCTTAATCCAAACCGAAAATCGAACCATTTTTTAAAAATAATTAATGTCCGTTTCGGACAATTTTCCCTCCACTTTCTTATTTATTTTCCTTTAAATGTGGTAACACCATATTTATTTACCATCTGACTTTTTTCCACGTATAACAGATGATACAAATTCTGACCGGTTTTATACATCTATATAATGGTCGAAAAAATTATAACCTCACCACATTTTGAAAAGTTTTAACATATATTTTTTTTTTTTTTTTTTGTATATAAAAATATAGTTAATTCTTTAGCAAAAAGCGTGTAAATAAAAAAATTAAGCAAACTTTCGTAAAAATTGCGAGCTTTTTAATTAGATTTCTAAAAAAAATTTAAAAAATCAAAGCTAATTTTAGGTCATTTGAAACTTGTCTTTCATACTACTACTAATAAAATCTGTCTATGAAATCTAATTAATAGGCTCGAAATTTTTACGAAAGTGTCTTGGTTTTTTTTTTATTTTTGCACAAAATTGGAAACTTGCAGCTACACGCTTTGTTTTCAGAATGAACTACATTTAAAAAAAAAAATAACCAAACTAAATAACAAAATATGTTAAAACTTGTCAAAATGTTCGCGGCTATAATTTTTTCGACCACTGTATGTATTTCTTTTTGGATTTTTACTGAATAAATTAACACAAATATACATCATTTTTTTTGTAATTCCCGAACTGTTAAACCGAACCAAAACCCCGGTTCAAAAACCAAAAAAAAACAAAAATCTTTTCAACGAACCAATTCAAAGGAAATAATCGGCTCGAAGTAAATTTTTCATCCGGTTCACGTTTCTGTTGAAAACTATTTGATAGCTTATGTATAAGTGCACAATTTAGCTATTCATAAGGTATACTTATCGCAGCTTTTGTTCAATCTTAGAAGACCTGAATTTAGTAATAAAGTTATGGGTTCCGCTGCATTTAAATATACAAATGTACATATGTAAGATACTTTTATTGTTTGTCAATATAATACAATGCGAATAAAGGTTTTTGAAGTCAAATGAATTTTAGTCACGAATAATTTCCAGATCTTTGGTTTCAATTCGGTCGTTATATTTTTCGGATTTCTCTGCAATTTATTCACTTGTATTCACAGAATAAGGACAAATTGGCAGAGTTTTTAAACGCTTTTGTGATTTTAACCCATATAGTGTCGGCCAACAGACAAAGTCGACATAAAAATTTCATTACGTGAAAGGCCTTAAGACGGAAATTTTGGGTCCATTTTGTGTACTTGAAATTCCATTTCAACCCCCACTCTCTGGACTTAGGTCAGAAGTACATCTTTTTGATGTACATAAATTAACAAAAAAATCAATGGCAGTTTTTATAAATTAAACTTCTTATATAAAATAACGCTGTTTAAAACTTGCACTCATTTTACTAAACTTTCGTTAGGCATGTAACTGCATATCCAAGAATTTAGATTAAAAAGTTCAAAATTTTTATGGAAATATGTTGTATTTTCCTAAAATTTGTATTAAGCTGTTATTTATTTGAAAAAATCACCGTTCACTCAATTTCGGCTTTAGTCTAGGATCCTCTCTCTAAATTACATGTAGTACGTATCATATTTATATGTAAGTAAGCTTAAGAAATAGCGGTTTCCTCGATGCCGTCTACCCCGCCAGAGCCCCGCCAGAGTAATATTGGCCACTGAAGCCTTGTGGTTAGATGCATACTACCACCCTGCAGGACCTATAATCGATCCCTTGTCCAAGCATCAACTCAAATATAAAAAAAAAAACTTTCTAACACAGGTCGTCCACGGTTTTCCGAAAACCATCGGGCGCTCGGTAACGACGTAAAAGTTTAGCCCTCTCCACTTGTGTTACGAAATTTATCACGACGCACACCACAAACTGGAGGGGCGCTCGACCAACCACGTAGCCAAAATATGAACGCCAAACGTTTTTGCCCCTTGTGCTATTGCATCAGAGCTAGCAATGAGATTTCCATAGTAATAGCTAGAAATATTTTCATGGATCTAAACTTAGTACTCTAAAGCGTCTTTGCATTTTACTGTATAAGATCACTATTCCGTGCATCTTTTTAGTCAGTTCTGGGCTAAAAAATTTCGGGAGATTCCATGCATGGGCCGTATGCATACATTCATATTTCCTTCAGCAATGCACATGGGTCTGTTTTATGCTCATTTACCGCAAAGCTCGATTGAATAGTCCTGTGTTGTATCACCTTTACAGAATTATTAATCACGTTGCTAATAGTATCCAGCTTAATTCTCTGTCCCCAACACCGCCATGTCTTCTGCGTACGAAACTACTTTTGCAGTCTATCTTTCAAATTTCTTAAGCAATTCATTAGCTACAAGTACCAGAGAAGAAGGGGATCACGCCCCTTGTGATGTATGTACATAAATACATACTTTCCTTGTTAGCTGGGCCTAGGGATGGCAGCGATTAATCAATCATTTGATTAAATTAATCGATGAATTGTAAAATAATCGTAAAAACATTTTCAAGAAATACGAATTCTCTAGTTATCTAAAATCCATCCATCGAACATTCTTTTTTGCTAGCTGCATCAACTTTACTCGACCCGAGGTTCAAAAAAACTAATTTCAAAGATCCGTTAGCATTGGCCTCAGTAATGAAGCTCTTGCGAAATGAAATAATGTGCGCAGCTATCACTACAATCAGTAGAATGGGAATGAGCTCGATCTCTGGGCCCTTCATAAATCTCTTGTACACAAACGAAGGCGAAAAGATCATGATCACCCATGGGTCACCCACAAGAAGAAATGAGTTGTTATTTAAATTGTCAAATCCAAGAACTAAAGCCGAATATCATCGACGCTTGAGAGGAAATAAAAACTGTTCACCTAAAACTTTACAGACTTTCGAAAAAATACTGTCATTTCAAAAGCTTGAGGTACAGCCACGGAGCAACGAAACCGCTTGACAACGAAACGCTGATCAATAATTTTTTTTTGTGCAAACTTGGTTAATACTCGCTTTATTTTATTTAAGACTAATTAACAAGAATTCGAATTTTTTATGGATACTCATTTTTTTTTTGTGAATACTCACTGTAGAACAGTGCCCTTAAGAATTCGATTGATCGATTATTTCTCAATAATTGCAATTAAGTGCAATTGATTTTTTTTTTTGGCTTGTGATTAATCATCGATTATTTTATGTTATTTTTTTGCAATACCTAGCTGGGCCTTATTCTACTACATTCTTATTTTCTTGCAGCCTTGTAAGTTTGGCTGATTGCAAAAATAACATATTAAACTTTTCGCAATTTTTTTTTTTCAATTTCAAATTGCATCTGTTTATGACGCTAAGTCTAAATTTTTGATATATGTGCATATGCTTTTTGTTGTTATGTATGTGTCTTCTCCGTGTTTACATATATGAATATAGATACGTATGTATTTCTTTCTTTCTTTGCAGTAAGCTGGGTGAATACCAAAGAGAACACGAGGACGCAGCCGCGGATATGTCCGCCTACGTCTCAAATCCAATAAACGCTTACCTGCTGACAAAACGACTGACCACCGACTGGCGACAAGTGGAGAATTTAATGGCGCACGATGTAGGCGTCGGTAGGTTTTGTCATGCTTTGATTACATAATCTCTTTCCGTTTTTCGTAACCCCCTTTTCCTGTTCTAGAATTTCTGAATAACATCACGAATTACCGCCACATACTGAAATTCCCATCTGATGAAGATTTGAATGGAGCTGCAGTAGCGTTGATGCGGCTGCAGGACACCTACAAACTGGACACATCGAGTGTGGCGCGTGGCATGCTTAATGGCATACAATACAGGTAACGATAATTATCATGAAAGAGACATGTGTAAGTAGGAAGTTGAAGCAGAAAATTTCAAAGTAATCGGTGATCGCAAAGTTTCATCTGCTCATTTGTGATTTGCGCAATAGATCTGAATTATTCCCATTGAAGTTCCTTGCAATTGATAATATTTATTCTACACAAGTTCTTCTAATTTCCCCAGACTATGAAAATCCCTTTGTTTACGTTAGGAGACTCTAGTTACATGACATTTCTTTTTCTGTTTTCCAGCACGGCAATGTCTTCAGATGACTGCTTTGAGTTGGGACGCCAATCGTACGTCAATCATGACTACTATCACACCGTACTCTGGATGAGTGAGGCAATGACTCGACTCCAAGAGGAACCTCAGAATCAAACTCAAACCTTTACGCGGGCCGATATTTTGGAATACCTCGCATTTTCCACATATAAACAAGGTAATCAAGAAATCAAGGCGAATTTATACGAGGTGGTAGCGACAGCCCAAAAACAAAAACTACACTAACAAACCGTACAAAACAAAATTAAAACGAACACATTATTTTGACAAACAGTAAAAGTTCGCCTTGAAATCAGCAGTTCCGGTAACACCACCTCATACGAATTCGCCTTGTAAGAAATTTTACAACTTTAAAATTAACTGTC
>NW_023458558.1:2037203-2072004 GCF_013731165.1 Rhagoletis pomonella
AATTCGCCTTGTAAGAAATTTTACAACTTTAAAATTAACTGTCAAAGGATGTCTAAAGTAATGATGGTACTCACTGTTTGAGGCATTTAAGGTGCAAAGTAGTTATGTAGCAATCCAGCATACGTTTTGTTGTTGGAAAATTAATACCTAATAACCCCTTAATAAAAGGCCACAAAGAGTGATATCACGCAGAAAAGCCTGAAAGTATGCAATTTTATGTTATAGCGGCGCAGGGTGTAGATAATGAACAAATTCAAATCACAACTCTTCAATAGAAATTTGATTTGGGCACATTATAATATGTACCTACATATGTAGTATGTATCTGCAAATGCTACATAAAACATATGTCCGTATTTCTTTCTTAAGTATAGTTTTTTTTTGTAAAAACATCGCTCTCATGACAAGTAGGATTAACAATCCTGACGGAAGAAAGTGGTTTTTTTTAAGTCAACAAATTTGAGAACTACTTTGAAACAAATACATTGAGTAAATGTCATAAAATTCGATGCTATTTTTACCCAAAGAAACCATTTGTATCCTGCAAATATGCAAAAAGCAAATCTGTGAAGTCCAGAACGAACGCGTATTCAAACGAAAAATACTGACTTTGAAGTTCGTTAAGCCAAATGCATTTTAAAGTAATTGTAATCAAATGCAGAGTCGGATAATTGACTGCTTCCTAGGACATCGCCATGTTAAATAAGTCAGTTCATTGAAGGGGAAAAAGTGGGAATTTCAATTAAAGTAATTTAATTTCCTTCACGGATTTATATATTCAAATCTTAACTGCTTATATATGCGATAAAATTAATGAACTAAAATAAAGCCTTATCCTTCGATACCCTTTTACTTAATCGTATTCATCTTACAAAAGTGCTATATTTTTTCAATATGGGGTGGACTGGACCCAATAAACATAACGAATTCGCCTTGAATTCGAGGCGAGTGTGTTTTCTCTGATAGAACTATCGAGACGAATCGAATTCGAATCGAGTGTTGCTAGTTTTTCGAATCATTAATGAAAATGTAATAACAACAAATGATGTTTCTAAGGACATCAGAAAATGTGAAGTGAATAATTTAACATTGATTAGCACATCTGTAACTAAATACCCATTTCCAGAAATAACCAAGGTTGTACAAATCACTTTAAACACAGATATTTACTTTGTTCCGATTAGAGGTGGCAGATATTTGCGTTCCCGTGACTTTGTCACGGTTACTCCAAAAGTTACTGGTAACTGCTGTGACAACTTCCAAAAAGTCACCGTGACAGACTGTGACAAACAGTCGCAATGAGGTTTTAGTAGTCGGATTTCGCCTTCCACAATTACAGTAACAGTCGCTGCTACGAACTGTGACTGTGATAAAGTAGCACTCTCAATTACATATCGAGAAACTGCGAACTTAACCTTAATTATTTAGGAGAAAAATTATATTCTTGAGCAAATGCAGTATATACTCGTAAATATGTATATAGTTGGGTATATCCTCGGTACGGAGGATGTATTGCCCGAGGCGGTCCAAGTCAGCTAGGCTCTGAAATCAACTTAAGACTTAAAGTTCATCACCAGCTCCTTGCTCTGGGATAGAAATTTCACGGCGGAATAAGGTTATGCCTACGCCCAACGTAGAGTGAGTAAGGATCTCATGTCGATGTGCCTGAACTTAGTAACAAGTTGTTCTGCGGTTTGTGAAATAGCTATTAATCCTGGTAAGACCGAGCTCATTTTATTCGTCAGGAGTTATAATGTGTATAATATTTAGAAGCGAGTAAAAACAAGGTGGCCTATTTGGCTGTTACGGTGCCATTGGTAAAAGATGCAGCCTCCAAATCTAAAACACATGTAGCTGTATAAAGACCATTATAGGAATAATTGATTGTTATATTAGTGCTTAGACGAGCTCCACCTCCGATTTTGCGGCTGTTTTCGGAAGAGGTTGCCGATACAGAGAAGTAGACGACTACACATTTACTAGAATAATACCGTCGAGAAGAATAAACATTTAAACAGATAGCCAAGATGAGAGTGATTGCTCGGTAAGGGAATGCTTGACCTCTCTCGTGCGGTCGCCCCGAAATACATACCAATTAGGTTGATTTTGGTCCCATTTCAGTTAACTGAAAGATTGAGGAATTTGCTTACATGGGATCTTCGAGTTTATTTTTCCTGGCAGAAAGGATATAGGAGTTCAAGTGGTACTCATCTTTGGGCGAACCCTAAGACATTCACTACTGCAAGGACCTTCCAGCAGCTGATGAACCGTAGGCAGCCAAAATAGCTTCTTAAACTGACCAGGCATTAAGTCTTCGAGCAAGAGTGTAAAGAACGTGAAGAACGTAGGGCATCTCAGCACTCAGCTGCCCGCTTTTGCTAAGCTAAATCCGAGGGAAATCTCTGCCTTCGGAACTTCATCTTGAGCACGCAGCGCTGCCACCTACCCCAGCCCTAAGCTAAAACATCCATCCATCAAAAAACTTTAGAACAGGAACTCAAATTAATGTTGTTTTTAATTTATTGCAGGCAACGTGGAAAGAGCGCTTACGATGACTAATGAACTATTGGAACTAACACCCGACCATGAACGCGCCAGAGGCAATAAGGTATTTTACGAAAAGGAGATAGCTGAACTCCAAGCTGAACGCAAAGTCAAAGGTGACGATGGTAGCGAGAGTACACCTGTCTCTGATTTGGTAAGTCTACGATGCCTAATTTGGCAGCAGTCGGAATTCACTAACAATTCAATCTGCTTGATTGCAGCCGATTGCCAAGGGTGATCCCAGTGATTATACCTTTAGCGAACGCAAAGCATACGAAATGCTTTGTCGTGGTGAATTGAAGCTGACCCCAGCGGATTTGCGACCACTCCGATGCCGTTATGTTAACAATAATGTGCCCTTCCTGCGCTTGGCGCCACTCAAACTCGAAGAAGCCTTTTTGGACCCTTATATTGTGATCTACTATGACGTAATGCATGACAAGGAAATTGAATTGGTTAAGAAACTGGCGCGTCCTCGATTCCGTCGCGCTACCGTCCAGAATGCGGTGACCGGCGAATTGGAAACCGCTAATTACCGTATCAGCAAATCGGCATGGATACGCACAGAGGAGCATAAGATCATTGAAAACATTGTACAACGAACAGAGGATATGACGGGTTTAGATATGAGTGTGGCGGAGGAATTACAGGTGGTGAATTATGGCATTGGAGGCCATTATGAGCCGCATTTTGATTTCGCAAGAGTGAGTTGAAGACAGAATTAAACAATGAAATTATTTTAGCGCCAGGGAGTATACATTGAAATTTTAACATTGTATCTCGTTCCTTACAGAGGGATGAAATTCGTGCCTTCCAAGGGCTCAACACTGGCAATCGTATCGCAACGGTGTTGTTCTACGTAAGTCTACTTTGATGCCGTTTATAGGCAAAATATCTCTGTAAAATTATAGCCGAAGGTGGTAATGTAACGCGTTTACGATGTGAAATATCTTTTTGTTTTTACCTCGTAGATGAGTGACGTGGAACAAGGTGGTGCCACAGTCTTTACAAACTTACGCATTGCTTTGTCGCCCAAAAAAGGATCAGCGGCCTTCTGGTACAACCTGCACAGGTCCGGTGAAGGTGATTTCAGAACGCGTCATGCGGCCTGCCCTGTTCTAACTGGCTCTAAGTGGGGTAAGAATACATACAAAAAAACATATGTGCATACATACATGCATATATTTAAGTATGTATATTTATGTACATACGTTCATACTTACATACATCGGTAATATATCTGTAATAATAAATACTTACTTATCTCTTTCAGTCTCGAACAAATGGATACATGAACGCCAACAAGAATTTCGTCGACCTTGTGGTCTGGAACCTGACCACGGCGAATTTGCAATTTAATTCCATTTAAAGAAAAACCAGCAAGCGGAAGTATGCGTACGAGTATTTAAAACTTGATAAGCATTCAAAGTTGTTACCTAAGAGTTTTAACTTTTTGAAGTCGTACGAAGCTTTATGTTTATATTTGACCGTTTACATGTCGGCCATAACTTTGTATTTTCTACATTGTTACTGTTAGGGCATTCAAATTGAAACTGTTATCGGCAACTGTTTGCACATTTAGAAACGCTATGAAAAAATCGACTCAGAAATTCGGTATGCCATTTTGTAAATGTCGCGTTTTTTCTAAAATTAGTGAAATTCAATTTTATAATTGTTAAGCTCTTTTTTATTCCACTTACATAAGTACATATGTATATTTGTACTATTCTGTTTGTACATGCGTAGATATACATACATACATATGTATATGTATGTATTTATTTATCTTATAAAGGTTTTTTAATATAAAAAAAAAATGTTAAATTAAAAACGAGTTTTGCAATATATTTATATGTATACATGAATTTTTACTATTTTTGGTTTTAGGGGAGGTGGAAAGGTGAGTGCAACCTTTGTTTAAAAGTGCTCAAATTCTTTGATGCGTATTCTTTTTGCGCTTTATTTATTTTTTCGGAAAAACGTTAAACGTCGAAGGTATAGAATAAAGGTAATGCCGCATTATACTAAAGCCAGCTTCCCGACATAAGCTACTTTTCCATAAGAATACAGATATGTATGTATGTATATATGTATGCACATGTGTACAGTGTTGCCAAACATGGGCTTTTCCTACCAAAACTGGTAGGTTTTTTTCCATTTAGTAGGTTGGTAGGCTTGATTGGATTTCGGTAGGTTACGTGACAATGAGTAATCGTTATTTGCGAAAAATAGAAAATATGTACGTACATATCTCCAAATATTTTAGCAACCTTTTTTACACAAATATTTCACCGGTGCGTTCGTATAATGGCGGCCACAAACATGTAAATATACCTGATTCCTAAGTACAAAAGTTATTATTGCCAATATGCCATACGGACATCCATATATCGTGACCTAAGGGTGAAAAGGTGCCAAGTCCATTTTTAAAAATTGTTCAAGAGAGACGAAAAATCGATGTAGTTTCGTATTACCTGTTATCTGCGATATAATTTATGGCGTACTTGGACCAAGATTCCAGAAAAGTCTGCCAATGGGCTCGTACTCAACCATATTTCAGGCGGAAGTCTTCCGAATCGAAGTCTGTGTTCGCGAATGTCATCGTAGAAGGCAAATGAGGCCAGAATAAATTATATGTCGGACATTCAGGCAGCGTTAAAGGCCTTAGAGTCTTTTAAAATGGCATTAAGGCTTGTAAACTTTTGAACCACCTGCGAGCCCACAATAGCGTCACGCATGAAGGGTTTGAAGGCAACGAAAGGGCTGACTGTCTCGCAAAGCGTGAAGCCCAAATGCGTTTGCATGATCCCTAACCTTTCCGTGGTACATCTAAAGGATACACTGCATACCTACTTAGGAGCTAGCTGGGAATAATCTCAAATTGCTGCCTATTGGCGGAAGTCAAACGGAATAAGATAATCAAAGATAAGCGTAACTCTTTCCAGCAGGAGCTCCAAAAGACACCTTGAATTTAGAACTCTTACTGGCTACCTGACAGCACACAGCAAACTAACGTACGATTTTAATTAAATGGGTATTTTTTTAAATGGGTTTGTCGGCTGCTGAAAGAAACCCCAGAGTATATTCAATGTGCCTGCCCACGAAGCATGAATCGTAGATTGATACACCTTGGAGAACGATTGCCTTTTCCATCTAAAATTTGGAACATGGCCTCATCCAAAGTGCTGAGCTTTTTAATAGCACAATATATCTTCTTAGGTCACAGCGCGGGTATCTTCGACGTAATAATAATAATATCGTCACTAGATACGAATAAAGAGCTCGGAAAAACTCTTTGGGGAGTTCTGGGGAATACTGTTGCACTCGAAAATATAGTTGACCGCGGGTCTTTCTTCGCTGTCAAAGAGGTTAACGCGGCTTTATTTGCCGTCACCTATGTTAAGAGTCTTTCTTCGCCGAATGTTTTTTACGCCTCTTTTTTTTTGCTATCAACTTTTGAGCTCGCGTCTTTATTCGTATCTAGTGACGATATGTATGTATGTGTAAGGAGACATATGTGCCCAGGGATAAGTCTGTACAGTAAAATGAATCGTTATACGCAGTTAATTTGTTTTTATTAATCTAGTTGTGTTTTAGTTTTACTAAATGTTATGTTAACTATGTTTTTAAAAAATTTGACATTGAAAACTAATATTAAAACTCAAAAAAATGTTTGGTTGGTTATGGTAGGAAAGGTTGGTAGGAAAAAAAATGTCTCTGTGGCAACGCTGCATTTGTATATACACCCCGCGACAAAATGATACGATCACTCAGTTTTGGCTACTTATTTTTGATTGTATTTTTCAAACTAATTTGAATTATTTGTTTATACAAGTAATTTTTCCTTTAAAAAAAAAGAATTATAGAAATTGGTTAACGTAGTCCACAGTGGTGCGGTAACATACATAAAAAAAATGTATATGTATATATTCCGACGAATAACTCTCTCTTTTTGTGAAGTCGGTTATAGTGATGCCAGAAATTCTTTGTTAAATTACCCACGAATATCGAAAAAAATCCCTCAATTACCCACATCTTAAAAATGAATGTATTGAAAACATATATTTCAGAATTAAAGAAGTAACATTCATGTTACCTTAATATGCATATATGTATGTACATGTAATATTCTTTCGAAATTCGATCGATAGATTATGCACTAAACGCTTAAAAGAATTTAAAAACATTAATAAATTAGCTTCAGTGTTTATCGAAACCCAAGATTTTGAAGAATCTTTTTTTTTTGTTTTTCATTTTTTGAATACTTACTGGCAATTCTTAAAATGATCACCGTTACAAATTTGTTGCATAGTGTATGCGAATATGGTTTCTGGTGACTTTAACGTTGAAGCACTTGACATTTTATTATGTGAAAAATAACACTGGTGATGCGGTATAATGACCAGTTCTGGCTAACATTTCTTTTGTTTTTTAATGTTAAATATTTTTTTTAAAGAGTCTAGTTCATTATATAATAAACTGAATCACCATTTCAAGCTTTGTACAAAAATTCTATAAATTCAAGCAAAATTTCACCTTAATTTCAATCCTTTATTCAGAATTTTGAGAAATTTTACGTATGCTGTTGCATGAAATATTTATTTATTTTTTTATTTTTTTATTTATTTATATTTATTTTTATTTTTTTTATATATTTTTATCATGTGCTGTTGTGTAGCCTGCTAAATTTTAGTAGGATAAAGTGCAAGTTTCAAGTGTACAAAATTCCGTTAATTTTTTCCAATTTTTTAGCTGACGGTGTTGTGCATTTTCTTCCACATAAAGTATGCTCCATGATTTAGGTGAAAATTGGTTGAATTTTCATAATTTTTGTACAAAGTTCAAAATGCAGATTTATACGCAGTTTATTATATAATGAGCTAGACTTTTATAAAAAAAATATATATTATTTTAAACATGAAGGAATTTAAGAAATGCTGCCAAAACTGTTAAAAAAGGTGTTTCTATTATTTCTGCCAACTGTGTAGCTGTTAATTTTTTAGGCTTGTTAGAAGTCGGCGAACGACTCTATGCAAATATTAATTCGAAAATATACGATAGAGTTATAAAATAACCTAATCATTTTTTCTTCCCAATTAGACACAAGCGAGGGCATGTGTGCAACTGTGGCATACTCTTTAAAGAAAAACATTACTCCATTTGTATGTATGTACCCTAAATCTATCTCAGTTGATCATACTTATATATGTAAGTAGGTATGTACATTAGACTACAGCACCAAAAAAAGTTGCGGGTTTTCCGCCGGGATTACAAAATCTAATATACATACATATATATTCAATAGAATGGTATTTTGCCACTCTTTTAATTTCTTTGCAAAAAAAAACTCACTCACGTCCCTTTTTTCCAATACCAACACATCTTAATTCAACTTGGAATGACGCTCGTTTATCCTACCTTTCTCTTTTATCCCTTGAATGAGTTTTTTATCAAAAAAAAAAATAATACCTCACAAGTCTAAATGGGAATAGGTTAGGTTCAGTTATTCAGGTTTTTGTTATACCAATCTTAGAAAAAAGTTCAAAACAGCATTTTTTATGCAAATTTTTTAAACCTAAACCGTTTTGTCATTTGAGGGTTTTTTAATCTTTAAGAAATTATTTTTATTCATAAAAACTCCATTTTTGGAGGTATTTTCAAATCGGTCCAGCTCAAATATAATAGATTTTATAATTCCAATGGAAACACAGTACCTATTTTGTAGTGTCCGACCGAAGCTGGAATTTTGGCTGAAGCCGAAACCTAATATTAGGTACTATTCAATTTTCGGCCGAACACCGAAGCCGAAGCCGAACATTAAAATTGAGTTTTACGTTTCAAAAATAGCAAGTCAGTGATTTTTTATTTCGTAAAAAGTGAGATATCGTAATAAAAGGCTTGGACTGTATATATGTGCAATAACGTTTTACCTTTTTGAAAAGAGTTGCCACCTTTTAAAAAATTATATTCAAATTATTTACAAAAAAATAACCTATCCCAAAATGGGTATCAATCGAAATGGGTTTGAAAAGCTTTGTTTCTTAACTGAAATATACGAGAGTTTCCACCTGTTTAAAAAATTATGAGTCCCAAACTAAAGGGGTTTCAGAAAGTTGTAGTATTTTGAACAGGGTAGCTATCTGCTTGAAATCTCGAATTCAGTTTACTTATACACAATTTATATAAAATATCAAAATATGGATACGAAACGAAGGAGTAATAACAAATATTTAGTTTGAACGCAAAGAATATTTTTGAGGTGTTGGAAGAGGGTTACCACCCGTTTAAGAAGTTAAATTAAAATTACTTAATAAGTTAAATGAATTTTTTAGATATGGGTATCAAATGCAGGGGGTTTGAAATTTTTTTATTTCTGACCATATTTTGCGGGGGTGCCACATGTTGAAAAGTCAAATTCCACTTAATTCATCAGTTAATTAAAATATGTATCGCTATGTCCGACGAAGGAGAGTTAACAAGGATTAAGCTGGAAAATACTTTTGTAGGGGGCTGCCACCTGTTTGAAAGGTCTAATTCAATTAACTAATACAAGAAGTATATGAAATAAAAAAATGCCACAGTCAAACAATACAATATTAAGAAATCTTTAGTTTGAACGTTTTGAATGTTTGAAGAGGGTTGTCACGTGTTTAAAAAGTTACATTCAAAATATTTAATAAGTTGTATGAATTAATAAAAAATGGCTATCGATCGTAATGGGTTTGAAACGTCTTTATTTCTAACCTTTATTTATGAGGGTTGCCATGTATTCGAACAATTTAATTCAAATTAGTTCATCAGTTTATTGAAATACATGCGTAGCACAATGTCAAACGAAAGAGATTTTAGAGGATATTAGTTTGAAAATACCTTTGAAAAGGAATTTCAAAAATGAGAGCTTAGGCCTGTAGATGTTTTTAGATTTTTTTTAATCAAGAAACTTTTTCATTGGTATAGGGTGTTTCGAAATTTGACTAAATTAAAAACCTGTGCTATGCGAGACTTATCTTCACTCAGAAACGGCTGCGCGGTTTTAGACGAAATATGACACTCAGATCTCTTATAACTCTGACTAACATTTGGAATGTTAATCAAGTTTTTGAAATTCAATTTTGGGCCTCTTGACAGAATTTGGGTTCACCAGTTATTATTATTTTTAACACCTTACAAACATAAACTTTCCACAGCCGCTAAAAATTCTTGGTATTGTGAAGATGCAATTGTAAATGCTTTTTCAAGCTTGTTTATTTTTTTTGACGCTTCACTTTCCAGGGAAAACTCTTTCTGGCACACATTGCAAATCGCAGTTGACTTTTTTCTGTTGGAAAACTTCCAAATAGCGCCCATGTTTCTACAAAATCACAGCAAAACGCAATTGTATCACTTTTATGTATTTTTTAATAGAGTTCTTAGGTATACATCTTCAAAAGTGTTATGTAGAGATGCGAAACAACAACAAAAGTTTAACAACTGTCGTAAAATAATGTAACTTTAAATACAACACCTAATTACCTAATTGTTCGGCATTTCCGAAGCCGAGCATAAAAAATCAGCCGAATAGGCCGAATAGCGAAACCAGGCCGAACCTCCGGTCGGACACTACTATTTTGTTTTGTGTGGAGAGTGATGCAGTCTAATGTACATACGTACCCAGTGGGGAAATGTAATGTATAGTAATCGAAATAATAAACAGTAAAACAATCCTTTTCACATCCGAAAATGCATTTTTTTCCCCAGGGCGATACCTTACGAAAAGTGGGGCATTCAATTTTGCATTACCTAGTATCGAGAAATGAATGTGTTTTAATATGAAATTTTCGGAACTTTTTCAATACATTATATTATTTTGCACGCATGTAATGCATTACTACTTTTCCGACTGGGTAGTTATTTATGTACTTACATAGGTACATACGCATGTATGCAGGCGTGTATGTGTATTTTTTCTCTCATTGTATATACAATATGAACATAATCACATACAAAAATATATGACATATAACCGCCAAAAAGACGTACATATGTACGTAGCATTTTGAAACACCTGCACATAACTGGCGTGTCAACGACTCAGTCGGAGTTATACTTCCCTAATCGACACAACAGTTTGTAAAGAAGGTGGGAGTACTGCATTGTCTTCGCCACTGACAAAGTCTTAGGAATGGCTTCACAATCGCAATATCCTGATGCTACCAGCCTGGTTCTGGAATGTGTCGGCAAAACCTCGTCGATGCCTCGGTGCATTCTTATTTTCCTATTTGTCGGCCTATGGACCGTTAGTTGTCAAGCCGAGTACTTCTCCTCGATCGATAGTATTCAATTGCTGGCCGTTGTTGAAAAAGAGTTTATTCAATGGTTTCAACAATTTATTCGAACACAGGCAGAGGACTTTGCAGTCTTACGCAAGTGGGTAATCCTTCGATATACATATGCATATATATAGGTACATATAAATTTTTAAATAAACTTAATTACTCTAGTTTCATAGCTAAAGTGAAGAAGGAGCACGAATTGGCGCTGGAGGATCCGGAATCATATCTGGGGAACCCCATCAATGCATTCAAACTCATCAAAAGAACCGTAATCGATTGGGCGGAACTAACAGAATATGCTTCAAATCATACACGACTGCAAGGTGAGTGAGCGGAGTTGATATGTACATATATTCGCGAGTTCGTTAAAAACCTTTCGCAGCCATTCGAGCTTGAAAGACGATAATGGAATATCCGCATTGAGAGCGGTATTGATCGCGGGAAAGAAGTTTCCCCTCCTTGCATGCTCATCTTTCAGTTTCCTGATGTGTATGTATGGTTGTGCATTTATCACCTACCACACTACCACAGAAGATAGCTCTAGATGCAGGTTAATAGAAGAATCGATCAGCCGCCCTGCAGGCGCTGAAAAACACTGCAGACATCCGGCAACCGAAAATTTAAGTTGAGTGAGAGCTTTTGTAGTATATCATCTGCGGCTCCTTAGAAAAAAACGGCGATAGTGTGTGGTCTTACCCGAAGCGTTCAAACTTCGCATCAACGAGTTTAATAAACTCCATCTCAACTTGTCTGTAGTTTCCCACATACATACTTGCATATTTACATACGTCTACTGTTAAAAAGTGGGGACTTTTGTCGGCGTTGAGAGCAAAGCCCCTGAACCATGGTTAGCTTATTCCTTGTTGTAGATTTATGCATTGACGAACACCAGGCACTGATTTTCAAATGTACATCGAGAGCGTTCATAGTCTTCCCAGTGCGTACCTCTACATTTGTATAGAGAGAGTTAGCTTAACATTATTTTTCGAAGGAAGCAGGAGCTAAGCGATTTTTGTTTCCTTTGAAAGTATAACCATGGACGCTTTTGTCGGATTTGCATTTACGCCATTTTCTTTAGACCAAGTTTTCACAGCTTCCAAAGCGCTTTGTACCACATCGCATAAAGACGCCTGGTGCGCAATTCTTGAAAGGCTAGTGCCTTTCAATGACACCCACAAGCTGATGAAGAGCTCTGTCAACTTGCATTTCCAATAAATACGCTAGCATTGCTTACATGCTATAGACTATCTTCAAGGGCATATCAGCGGCCTTTTTGAACAATTGCGGTCTAATTATTAATTGTCACCAAACCTTAACTGCAATTTATGCCTATTGGATGGAAAAGAAGATTACAACTCGAAGGGCGTAATTGCTCATTTAAGTAAAAGCAAAAGAAAGTGTGCAAACTTTGCCTATCACCACATGTTAAAATTCCTGAAACTTGCTTTAGCACTTAACTGTAGTTAAGCTTTTGGTGGAAATGGGCTATTAACCTTTAAATGATGAACTAAATATCGTTTCCACTTTCATTGCAGCATTGAAAAGGAACTTTACACAGTTGGAAACGGAACTGAAAATGCCGGATGTCATTGAATTGCGTGGTGCGGCCAAGGGACTAGCAAGACTACAGATCATGTATAATTTGAGCTCGGCTGATTTGGCCGATGGAATCATCAACGGCGTAGATTATGGGTAAGCCATATTTTTGATTAACGCAATGGTATTAGTATGAAATAGAAGTGGTATTAAAATCGTAATTCTATTGTTAAGATCTCAACTCTCAATTCGGGAATGTTTTGAAATCACAGCCAATCTTTTCGAAGCCAAGGAATATCCTTTAGCTATCAGCTGGGCTAAATTAGTATTGAAATTTCTGGAGGAAAGCACCGAAAAACCCCCTATAGAATATGAAACAACTGGAGATCACGATGACAGGGACCTTGAACGCCTCCAATTAAATAATGATACTGCAAACGGAGCGGCGAACAGTGAATATACATCTGGATATTGGGATGATGATGAGGAAGACTGGGATGAAGATGAATACGAAAGTGACGATGAAGATGAAGATAAAGATGAGGAGGATTACGAATATGTTGATGAAGGCGATGACCTCATATATGAAGCAAGATATGGGGTTTTTGCTCCTGTGGTGCTATACGATCTACATGAAGACAACGAGCACAATAAAACCCTTAAAGGAATTTCAGAAAAGAGAACAGACATGGGCGATATTCCAAGCCAGGGCAGCTATAGAGAAGCTAACAACACACTAAATCAATCAAATGAAAATTCATCAAACATTCCAGCAGCACAAACGAGGATATTCGAGAACGACCTATCGAACCGCAAAATGTACATGGATACACTTGAATATTTGGCACTAGCTGAATTTGAATTGGGCAAACGCGAAAACGCAACTGTATACGTTGATAAAATACTAGAACTAGAACCGGAACACATTTTTAAAGATCTGGAACTCTACATGAATGTTAAAGAAGTACGAAATCAGCCGTATTTCGATAGCATGGGTGCTTTGCAAGCACAAGCATGGTATGCAAACTATTCACGACTCTGTCAGGGTAGGCGAGTGCCGCAGAAGGAATTTCACAAGCTCGAATGCAAATTGGACACCCTCAATCATCCGTTATTCATGCTGGCGCCATTGCAGAAAGAGGAGGTGCTATCAGATCCCGAAATCGCCATCTACTACGGGCTGCTAAGTGACACACATATAGAGGAAATTCTTAAAATGGCCGACGATGGTATGTTCCGTTCAGAAGTTGGCAATGCGCGCCAAGGTATAGTGAGCGATGTACGCGTAAGCCAACAGAACTGGCTTCAATATGAGGGTCCAACAATGAAATACATTTATCGCACTGTATCGGCCATTAGTGGCCTCGATTTAACCAGCGCCGAAGCTATGCAGGTGGCCAATTATGGCGTTGGCGGACAGTATGACCCGCATTTCGATTTCTTTGGACCAAAGGTAAGTTTACTTAGAAATGCAATTATGCGCTAATTAAACTTTCAACAGACTGATGCCCCCAACGCCTCATTGGTCGAAGATCGCATAGCCACAAATATGTTCTACGTAAGTCAAAACTTTTTACTTTAGTTTCAATGCAAACACAAAACGCAAAAATTTTTCATTTCGCATTTATTTTAGCTCTCCGACGTAGACCAGGGCGGTTACACAGTATTTCCTCGCCTCAATGTATACTCAGAGCCTGCAAAGGGAGCAATGATTATGTGGCACAACTTACACAAATCGCTGGACCCCGATTTGCGCACTCTCCACGCTGGTTGTCCCGTCATAAAAGGAGCCAAACGAAGTAAATCTTTTACTTAATAAAAAAAATATATATGTATAAACAAATTTTAATATCCGCATTCATCTATCTTACAGTTGGCAACGTGTGGGTATATTCCAATTATCAGGAATTTAGACGGCCCTGTGATGTGATACGTGACAACTATAAATCAGAAGAAATCGTCTGACACCACATACATACTATTTATGTACATAAATAAGTACTATGTAAATATACATACATACCAATTTCTCATTGTAGTTTTTTATGTCTGGTTCACTTATGTTTCGATGTGAATAGGTAAATATAAGTTAATAAATGTTCCATTTTTGATATAAAGTAAATATATACCTGCATACATATCGTCTTAGTTTGTTAACTTGGCTTTGTTCAAAGGGTTTACAATCACACATACATACATGTATATAACGAATCTTTTGATGTGAATGTTAAATGTAAAACGTATGGTAAGGAAATGCAAACATATGTACTTATGCATAAACAAACGCAGTATTCATGCAACTATGTAGCAGCGGAACGCACAGTCTTTCGACCATATGGAAGCAGATGGAAAGAAGTTATGGTGAGAGCAGAGATGCTCAACAAACTATATGAATCGATTTCGTTTTGTTGTTGCGCAAAAATAATTTATCATACTAATTCCGTTACGTTTCAGAACGCAAATTAACGCAACAAAACTCAATCGTTAATATCGAAACAAAATAAATCAACGAAAAGTTGTTGTTGTATGCATGGGCGTAGCTAGGTAGGGGAAGGGAGGTGCTCGAACCCCCCCTAACTTTCAAATTATCCTTATATATAAATAAAATAGTACCCTGAAATGCCACCTTCAATGGGTCAAGCCCCTCCCGCCCCTCCCTAAATTTCATTCTGGCTACGCCGATGGTTGTATGCCATTGCCGGCTCACTATTAACACCAAGCACCTAGTAAGTGCATGCTACAACTTCAGCATAAACGATCACTGTTGCCATCTTTTGATTTTCAAAAAGCACCAAAAACTTGCAAGAAAAGCGTTTTACCACACTAAAAGCACCAAATTTTTTTTAATCAAGGGATGCTTTTTTTATAACATAATACCGAAGTACTGCACATTAAAACTGGTAGATATATCTCGAGAAAGAAAAATCGAATCGCATCAAACGAAAATGATGCACTAATTAAAAATGAGGAAATAATTTGATGTTTTCATTATATAACCTCAAATATCGCTAAAACACCGTGTTTTTGGCACTTTGAGGTAGGTTAGGATATCTCAAAATTCTAGTGCTAGAGCAATTGTGAGGCCAGATTTGGATTCAGCACCAAGAAACGATGTGGTAAAAAAAAAACAAAATCTGTACAAATAATTAGAAAAGAGAAAAACAAAAACTTAACTTATTTGCGTACTAGCATTTTCAACGCGAATAGAATTTAACAAGGTGGGTTTGCAACATCAGATTTTTATCAATCATGGTTGTATTTCAGTCCATTTAAATTTGTAGATTCTTGTAAATTCAGTGCTGCCACAGCCTTAAATATTCCAAATTATTTCAGGTTTTAACTATCTCGAAATAATTTTAGTTCAGAAAAAAAGCACTAGGCACTAAATAATTTTTTTTGGCGATTTAATTTTCAAAAAGCACTAGTTGGTAACTATGTTAACGATTGAATTTCTTTTCGTTAAAAAACAAAATAGAATTATTTTGGTAATTACCTAAACGATAAAAAACTGAATCGTTTCAACAGAAACGATTGCTTTTTTTGGTAAACGCTAAAATTAATGTTACAATGCATCCTTGGGTTACAGTTGTTAAAAAAAAAACTTTTTGGAACAGAGAGAGAAAGTTTATATTGTTGCCACCATTTTAAATTACAAATCCCGAGAATCCCGGGATTCTTGGCAAATAATCCCGCGTTTTCGGCGCACAACAAATCTTTTGATATGGTAAAAAGTACAGGTACATTAACATTATTATATATCGTGTATACAACAATATAATTTTTAGTTATGTTTGAGTGAAATAAAATTATGTTAAAAAATTTGGTTTTACAATTTCTATTAAATACGTGTGTTTTACCTGTGGTATTTTCTCAGTACACATTCGGCAGTGAAAGTGGAAGTAAAAAGGAAATCGGCGAAGCAGTTTCTTCAATTTTAATCAAGGATATTCAACCGAATATTTAATGAAATTAACTTATCCCAAGTTTCACCAATCAATTTTTAAATTTATCAGACTGTTACAACTTAAAATGACAAAATTGTGTCATTTCAAATTTTAACAGGACATTAATGTTATGGATCCTCAATATCTCTTTCATCAAAAAAAAAAAGCTTTATATTCCTTTGCATTGCATTATCGTCTCTGGAGTCAGAGAGAGTTTTAAGTTGGATGGGTTTAATTATACTATTATTTAGCTTAATAAAACTAAGTATTTTAATAATAATTTAGTTTTTCTTATAAATTAAATATGGCCGATAGTGTTCCTCAATAGGTACTATCGGCAAATATCGATAGTCATTTTATAATTGAAGTCGAAAAAACAAACATATTTAAATAAGAAATAAGTTATGAACTACTTTTTTATTAGGAAATTGCTGTGAATAAACAACAAATTAATAAAAAATAATAATAAACAAATAGTTAAATCACTAATTAGAACACCTTTTAAATTCCCTTCCTACCCATTAACAATGACACAATTGAATAACACATTTTTAAAAAAGATTTTCATACGAGTATAACATATTTTCATACATAAATTCGAGGACAAGTAACATTACATAAATACTGTTTAATACGAATTGAGTAGTAGTATAATACTTTCTCAATGCAAGTCTTTATATTTGAGCGACACTTCATGATCAGGCACAATGTCGCACGGTCGCTGAAGGTCTTGATGACGCGCGCGTACCCAAATATTAGCAACTGAAAAATCATTTAAAAAAAATAACTTTTTCATCCAAATATTAGAAATATTCACTCACTCCATTTAGAACCCTTGAGCACAGGACAGGCAGCATGCCGCGTACGATAATCGGGCTCCTCGGAACGATGCAAATTATACCAGAAAAGCACACTCCCATGCTGCGGCTTCACTCGAAGACGAAGGTAGGGAAAAGCTGTGCCACCCCCTTCCTCTACGTCCGATAACTAAATGGAGTGAAAAAAATTTCGCATTTCAATTACTCAATACAATAATTTTGTATAGTATTATTAATTTAGCGTTGTTTAAACTTACATAAAATATTCCGGTAGCAAGGCGATTTCCTACTGATGGCGAAAATGTGCTGTTATCCTAAAATTAAAGTTTTATTATATTAATTAATTAAAAAAATATAAAGAAAGCATGCGTCCGGACTCCGGATGTACGAGAGCGGAGAATTGAAGATCAGAGCCCTTTTAGTACTTTAATTTGAATTGGGCGAAATTAGGAAAATGAATAATTGAATTAAAAGAATACGAACAAATTTTCGTTCATTATTCAAGTAGTTTCTAATAAAGAATACATTTTTGTTCTGCATTTAAGTAATTTGGAATGCCGAATAAATATTCATTCATCATAAAATTTCAAATAGCAAATAAATTTATCATCATTCATCATTCAAGTAATTTCGGATGAATAATAAATTTGTATTCTTAAATTTCAATAATTATGACGAATGAAAATGTATTCGTCATTCCAAATTACATATATGAATGAAGAATAAAAAATTTATTAACCTAACAAACTATATGGACTAGGGATGGCAACGATTAATCATTTGATTAAATTAGTCGATAATTTTTGCCCAATTTACGATTTAGTTGTATCGTTGTTTTGTGTTTCAATAATCGATTTTTATCGTAATAATCGTAAACTTATTTTCGAGAAATATGAATTCTGTATTTGTCTAAAATCCATCCATCGAACATTTTTTTGCTGGCTGCATCAACTTTACTCCACTCGAGGTTCAAAAAATTTATTTCAAAGATCCGTTAACATTGGCCTGAGTAATGAAGTTATTGCGAACTTAAATAATGTGCGCAGATGACCTTATGAAAACGGGTAGCGAGTCGTCACTACACTGGGGAAATAATGCATAGTAAAAGTGAATACTTTTTATTTTATTATCGTTTAAAAATGTTGGTACTTAAAAAAAATATTTTCATAATAAAACTTAGTACGCACGTATTTGAATGTCCACATTTGAGAATGTATATGTAAGTGTACATACCTCTGCACAAAGTTCAAAACAAAACTGGTATTAGTCGCATGTTCCTTTGCGATTGCTCCCGGAGTCCCCCCCCGATTGGTCGCATTTTGTGTAGGGTATGTATACCAAGCATGCATGTCTGTAGCTGAGTGCGCACAGATGCTTGCCACAATTTGTTGATTTCCAGAGGGTCAGGGTTCGAATTCCATTGCGGGCAACATGGAAATTAAATTTTTTTTTTTTCATCTTAATTATGAAAAAGCATCCGTGAAGTGTAAAACGAACGCTTCATTTTAATATGGGCGGGTTTGAATTCAATATTTACCTCTATACAGTACTTCCATTGACGTTTATAGTAAGATCAAATTCATTTCTGTTTGATTTTACTATTTTTCCCTCAGTGTAGAATCAGTAGAAAATGAGTACTATCTTTGGGCCCCTCCTTCATCTCTTGTACACAAACGAAGGCGAAAAGATGATGATTTGGGTCCCCCACAAGATGAAATGTGTTTTTATTTAAATTCCTAAAACTTAAGCGAAATATCATCAACGCTTGGGAGGAAATGAAAACTTTACGGACTTTCGAAAAAACTTTCATTTCTGTAGTTGGGGTCTCGACGCCTGCTGAGCGCCTTTATCCAAAAGCTGGTCTTACAGCCACTGAAAAACGCAACCGCTTAACAACAAAACGCTTATCAAAGCTTTTGTTTTTGCAAACTTGGTTGAATGATAAAGAATTATGGCGACTACAAATACTCGTTTTATTTTATTCAAGGCTATTAACTGGAGAATTAGAAATTTTTTATGGAAAAGAGTTTTTGTGAATACTCACTTTAAAAACGTGCCTTTAAAAATTCGATTAATCGATTATTTCTCAATAATTGCAATTAATTTTTTTTTTTGCTTGTGATTAATCATATGATTAATTAATCTATTATTTTCTTTTTTTGCCGTACCTAATATAGACACATTGGGGTCAACTAGTATTCCATGATCGGTGGATGCGACGCAATGAAAACATTTACCCAAGGTAGCCAACAAATGCTCAGCGCCTTTTTGGCGTACAATAGGCAGGATGAGTTTCAGGCTGAGCATTTTGAAGCTGTCAAAAGTTTCAATAGTATATCCTATGCCATCTTTATTCCTACAGTTCGTGCAACAAAGCATTCGTACCTAGACATTGTAGCTTTCCTATACGAACTAGCTTTTTATACATATTTCCTTTGCGTGCAGCGGTATAGGTGTTAGTCCTTCTTAGCAATTGTTTTGAAGGATCGGGGTTTTCTTAAGCTTGTAATCCCAGCAGGGAACACGAGTACGGCTAAGGGATAGACAAGACGGACAAGCCTTATCAAAACTGACACGAAGGACGGCTGTTGCATTACTCACCCCCAGACACAACAACAAAAAATTCTGAAGCTTCTAATTTCCCATTGGTGAAAAGGATACATATAGCGACATCACCCAGCCAAAATCGCTATACATCTGATCCGAAAAACGAAAATTTTTAGAAGAAAAGCCTCACCCGGGCCTCTATAGCTATATGCAGCTATGCGACACACATTGTATCGAGCTCCTTCTAACAGTGATTAAAGGCCTTACAATAATATAAACAAGGTCCAAAAATACTACTGCCTTTACTTACGGTGAAGAAGTCAAAATGCGGTTCATAATGTCCCCCGATGCCATAGTTAGCCACCTGCAAATGCTCAGCATTCGCCATATTCAACCCTGAGAGATCGCCCATGTAACGTTGAATTTTCCGCATATGTCTACTTTCTTCATATGAAAACCATGCGCTTTTGCTGATACGATAATTGGCGGTCGATGCAGGCGTCCCATTGATATTGCGCACCTGGGAGCGAGACATGCGCACTTTGGCCAACCGCTTCACAGCGCTAGTGTCGCTTTCTGAAATGACATCGTGTATTTGTACTATTCTCGGATCCAATGAGAGCTCCTCCACCTTAAAAGGTTGCAGTAGGCGATATGGGACTTTATTACTATCAAAGCGGCAGCGCAGATGCCGTTCTTCGGCAGCGGTCAGGTGTAATTCACCACGGCAGACTTGTTCGTAAAGCTTGAAGTCATTGGTAAGCTGAACAACAGAGATTACAAAATTAAAACAAGGAAAGCAATATTAGGCTCCTCTTAGCTCACATGATAATCGCCCAGGGGCGAAACCGTCTCATGCAACAGGCCCGTTTTAACGCCATCGCTAATCATGAGCTGCAAGTGAAGCTTAGTATCGAACATGTGCTCGCGTGTCGCGTCAGTGGCCAGTATGTGATTCACTAGCTCCAAGGCCGTTTCGAGGTCACCTGATTTGGAATGTAGTAACTTTAACCATTACTTTGACAGATTCGGCAATTATTCCAGTGCCCATTTCACTCGCATACCCATTTCCAGGTGATAGGCCACCACCGTTTCCAAAAAGTCCAGCGTCCTCGGATCTGGGTTGTATTCTTGCTCTTTGAGCAGTTGAACTGACTGCTTTAACCAAGTGATGGTGTGATTGAAATCGTTCATCTCAAACAGATGATGTCCAAGAATAAAGCAATCTTGCCAAGTCATTGACGCCCTGTATATGAAGGCCTTAATATTTTAATTATTCACAGCACGCCTAACAAATGCACCTACCCGTATTTCATCCCATTCAAAACCCCACCCGCTAAATCACCAACATCCAGTTTGTACGTATCCTGTAGCCGTACTAATGCCGCCGCAGCTCCTTCAATATCCACTGTGGTGGGAAAATCGAGTCTCCTCCGATTAGCTTCCATCGTGTTAAGAAAATCTAAAGAAATAATCAAAATAAATACAAAACGATGCAGATTAGTTGTGACAGTTGAGATATTTTTGGTTTGATGTTTGTTTCACTTTCTCTCTTTCTTCTAAACTGAAACTGACTGAAGAAAGTGCCTCCAATAAATGCATAAATATGAGCAGATAAAACTGGTTTACCCATCTGAGTGTGATCCTCCCGAACAATGTCCTCAATAGAACGCCAGTCAGTATGTAAGCGCTTAATGAGTCGATATGCATTTACTGGATTGCTGAGGTATCCATCGACATCGTCAGCAGCGGTTTGATGTTCGGATCGAATCGAGTCCAATTCACTAAACAAGCGTCAAAAATGTTGAGAGAAATTAATCATTTTTAAAAACTCGGTTTTTTTTTAATAATAAATTTCATGTCAGCTTCATTTCGATGTTTTAATTAAAGAATCTGTTCTGTTTCTATACTATCATTAATGTGTAAAACAACATCGTTTGGTTTCATTTCGTTTGTTTGTTAAATAAGTGAGACAAACGTTTTTAATAGATTTGTTTATGTATACCAGTATTAATTGACCACTTTCAAAATCAGGTTATTCCCCTCTTTCCCTGTTTTTTTTTGTGTGTCTTTAGTCGCAAATTAATTTCATAATTGTCGCCATGCCAAAATTTCTACATTCATATGTGTGTGTATGGATTTGCGTACAATTTGTTTCCAGTTGATAAAAATTTATTTTTGCTGATACCCGTGTTTTTCTATCCGTACAAAATTATCTTTGTGCTATTCCCGAAAATACTGTTTTCGTTGTTTTTTAATAATTCTGGTTTACTAAGAAACTTTATTTATTTTTTCTGGCATTTCTTGATAAGACATGAAACGGTAAATTGGTCATTAAATTTTATTTAACATCGACGCATTAGTCCGAATTTTTTTTTGTAGTATACCCCCAACGTTCTAATAACAAAACAACAGTATGGTAATATGCAAATGAAAGTAAATAATAAGTAATGGAACGAAAATGTAGCTTCGATTCAGCCCATCATAAAAAGAAAAAAATGTTTGTTCTTCTGACGCCGAAGTTAGATCATGATTCAATAATGAAAGGTTTTGTAAGAAAAAATTTCTCTCGCTCTAATGTTATCAATGACACTCCCATCCTACTCCAAATTTCCTAGCAAGTTTTAAGAACATTTTTGAATTTTTAGTAGTGAAATTTTGAGAAATGTTAATTCTTCATTCGCTGGCGACAACAAGACAAAATGGGTGAAAGAATCGTTAACCTACGGATGTGCAATGTAGGCTAAATCGACGAAATTCCCTTAAATGCCGAAATGTATTTGTCGACATTCGTATGATAAGCAAACGAGCCATAACCGCGAGAGAAAAGTTAGCGCCAAATGTATTTTGTGGCGTCTTTTTATCGAAACTATAAATTTTTCCACAAACAAATAATTTCTTCATATCCAACAACCGTAAATGGTACCGCCAAGAATTTACAAAGCAAAAAAAAACAGAAAAACAGCTCAAAGTGGACCATGCTTTCTCAAGTTTTACGCGGTCTGACGTACGCAACTTATATATGTACAAATATTTGTTTTTAATAACAATCAGAGGTTATATTCGATGTAAATAAGCTGGGCCCGAATCGCGGAACTCGATATCGAACGTAACTTGAATCGAAGTTTGATTTTTAGATCGTAACATTCGATAGCGAGTGTGTTTGGCCCATTTGAATTGTATTGTAGATTCGATTCGAAACGAGTAATCACTCTATGACGAATGCCGCGAATCCGGTCCTGGTTTCAATCGAATATTCCAACATTGGAATGACAATATACGTTACAATAGTAACACCTTTCTTTTAAAAACAAGAATTATAGAAATCGGTTAACGTGGTCCAAAGTTATGCGGTAACATATATAAAAAAAAAATAAAATATTCCGACGAATTAATAACCTTTCTCCTTTTTGCGAAGTCGGTTCAAAATTAATTGATAAACGCCCAACACTGATTCATATGTATATGTACATATCTACCAGTTATTAGTCGAATAATTGACAACGAACATGGTGGCGATTATTCGAATACAGCTAATCGAATTTCACTATTCGAACCATCGATCAATCGAATATCAAGAGCTCTAGTGTATACATACTGTACTGGTAATAAATTAAAAGTTGTCGTTTTTCTCCACCGATGCATCATTAGAGCGTCGGAACAGATTATACGAACTTGGTACTTCTTACATGAAAGTATAACATCCTATCCTGGTATCTACCTGAGCAGGAAGATATTGCGCTCCAAAATCATTTAACAGCTAACTAGGAGTTATTATCCTCAATGAAGTGATTTGGGGATTGAGCGGGAAAGATTGTTGCAAAGAATTTATGACGGCGACTAAAGGAACCGAATACTTGAACAGCCGGTTGTGTTGTTTAGAAATGTTTACCTAGAATGAGTTCAGGTTAATAAAAACTTTCCAAACAACACCACCCTGTAAGTGTGAAAATATACAAATCGTGTGATCCCTGCTTAAGCAGAGCCAAATAATTTGCTATGTGAGATTTCATGGATCAGGCAAGGTAGCCTAACTTACAGGTAACAGGTGCAACGTTAGCATTACTTACTGTATTTTTTGTTGTCCCCACTTTGTCTGATAATAGGCATGTTTTATTCAACCATTACAAGCAAATAGCTAAATCTTGATCAAATAAAACGAAATAAGCTTTTTCCCTAGGTTAGCCTAATTTTGACAGTTGTTTGACTGCAAATAGTGTCAGAGTAAGTTGTTGCCTATTTCTGATTGGCTGAAGGTGAAAATTTCTGATGCTGAATGGCAATGCCTCTTGTTCAATATACAAGCCAAGATAGCTTTTCATAAGCCAATATAATTATGTTGGGTAAGTCCTCCATACAAAATAAGCTAATAGCTTAAATTTCTGGACAAATAAAACACGGCTAATGTAAATATAAATGCATATACAAGAATGTTGCCATCTTAGCACTTTTTTACCTACGTATTAATTTTCAAACTTTTGTACTTTACACGTTGGAGGTATAGTCCTCACATTTTAAAATTATGCAGTTCAATCAACTTATTAGAAATGAATACACAGCACCAAATTATTTAGAATCAAACCAGTTATTCTAGTAGAAATGGATATACGGCTTTGATAAAAAGATTCTCCGACAATAGGTTTAATGCCAGATTATTGTGAAAGTTACATACATACATGTACATTAGACTGCATCACTCCCCATACAAAAAAAAAATCGGTACTATTTTTCCATTGGAATTATAAAATCTATTATATTTAAAGACGTCCACCAAAATATTTCGGAAAAATATTAAGATTTAAGTGAGCTGTACCGATTTGAAAGTACCTCCAAAAATAGAGTTTTTTATGAATAAAAATAGTTTTTTAAAGATTTTTTTTGAAAAAATCCCCTTAAATGACAAAACGGTTTAAGCTTAAAATATTAAAAAAAAACTAAAAAAAATGTTCAACGGAATCGTAATGATGAGATATTTGATGCTGTTTTTTAACGTTTTTCTAAGATGGGCATAGAAAAAACTTGAATAACTGAACCTAAACTCTTCCGATTTAGACTTGAGAGGTGTCATTGCTAATAAACTCATTCAAAGGATGGAAGAGAAAGGTAGGATGAACGAACCTCATTCAAAGTTGAATTAAGATGTGTGTTGGTATTCGAAAAAACAAGATGGGACACGAATGACGTTTGTTTGGTCAGAAATAAAAACAGTGTGAAAATACCTTTCTACTGAGATCCCATAAGTCTAAATCAGAACCTTTTTGGACCAGTTATTCAAGTTTTTCGTAAGCCAATCTTTGAAAAAAGTAAAAAAACAGCATCAAAAATCTCATTCTTACGATTCCGTTGAAAAGATTTTCAAATATTTTTATGCAGATTTTTTAAGCTTAATCTAATTTGTCATCTGAGGGGACTTTTTTCAAAATGTTCTTAAGAAACGATTTTTATTCATAAAAAACTTCATTTTTGGAGGTATTTTCAAATCGGTCCAGCTCGCTTAAATCTTAATATTTTTCCGACATATTTTGGTGGACGTCTTAGAATATAATAAATTTTGTAATCCCGGCGGAAAACCCGCAAGTTTTTTTGGTGATGCAGTCTAATGTACATACATATATTCTCGTATATATTTACGTTCATAAATATATATTTCGTAGTCTAATCATGAAATTTCTGAACAAATCAGAAAAAAGCTGCGTTTAGGCTGTACTTAAATTCAATACCATAAGGCTGTTGAGGGCTGCATTGGTACTGCCCTATAACAGAAAAATTGAAAGGTAAACCTAAACACGGAAAACTCTTAAGTTTCTAAGTCTCAACTATGCCCGGGTCATAAATCACAGATTACAGTCAAAAGTAAGCCTCTTATGTTTTATGTACATTTTATAAAAACCGATATCAGACAGATTAAAAACATAAATGCTAGCGAAGAGTTAAAAAAAAATAAATGTTTGAAAAATATTTTGTTGATATGTACATAAGTAGTATATACGAGTAGTATGTAACGTGTTTATGTACTTTATTTGAGCCAAGCACTTATGTATTTTGACCTTTTATTAATTTTCAGATACTTATGTGTACGTTTTGACGTGCCGGGCGCAGATTCACAGTGGATTAGTTTAGTTCATACAAATGGAGTGGCCCACAGTGTTACGCTGCCTCCGAACGGTAAATGTGTTTTAATTGGATGCATATGCCATTGCTTGCTGACCACAATTAAAAACAAACTCTTTGGATGTTGCACGGTTCCCACCCACGGTGCCAAATGTAGTAAAATTTTTCATCGACGGTACTTTGGTTTCGTTTTCCATTAATGGGTACTTTTCTAATGCAATTAATAAATTCTAGTTTTATTTTATTTCATGAACAACTTTAAACTAAATTTAACGAGTAAAGAAATATAAGTTCGGGCGAAACAGGTATCAACTACCGTCGTCCATCTTTCTCTACCCTTCAACTACCCTTGCATGATAGGGAGATTTTTCCCCGATTTCAAACGTTTTCGATAATATGCTGACTTAATGAAATCATTGAACCAAGTTTGGTAGAAATCATTAAAGCGGTTACCGAGATGGACCTTTGTAGTCATAAAGTGGGCGGTGCCACGCCTAACTCCTAAAAGTCTATAAAAGTCTTATTGATTGTTAAGGGATTGCCGTACGTTTTAACTTGGAGTTAATTAGTGTCCTCAGTTTTTGAAATATCGGTTTCGTATTTTTGAAATTTACAGTTATACGGGAAGGGGGTGTAATTTTAGTCCGATTTGGATAATTTTCAACAAATTTCCTTTCCGTGCCAAGGTTATAAGGTGCACCAATTTTGGTTAAATTTGATGAATCGGTTACCGAAATACACATTTGCGATCATAAGTGGGCGGTGCCACGCCCATTATCCAAAAATTTATAATAATCCAATTTTATGGTAAGTGATTATTGCAATCATGGATTTTGAGTAAATTAACTTCAATAATTTATGATTGATTTATCGCAGTTTTCGTGTTTCGATATATTACCGTTATATGGGAAATGGGCGTGGTTATTACCCGATTTCAAAGATTTGCAACAGATTTCTTAGTTGGACTCTAATCAAGATTGGTGAAGCGGCTACTGAGATACAACATTTCATCATAAGTGGGTGGAGTCACGCCCATTTTCCTAAAATTTCATAACAATATTGTTTTTTACCATAATTCTACTTCACATACTAATTTTCTACAATTTCGTTCAAATATTTACTGAGATATCGTACCTAGTTTTTGCATTTTTCAATAATATCATTATATGGGAAGTGGGCGTGGTTACAGTCCGATTTTGCCCATTTTCAATACGAACCTACCTTGGGTAAAGGGCAACCTACATACCAATTTTCGTTGAGATGTCTCAATTTTTGCTCGAGTTATCTACACGGACGGACAGACAGAAATGGCTTAATCGACTTCTCTTTTCATTCTGATCGGTTATGTATACATTTGTCTATATCTATCTCGATTCGTTTTGGTTGTTACAAACAACCGTTATATGAAGAAAATTATAATGCCCTTGTGCACATGTGCGCTCGGGTATAAAAAGGTACCAAATACATAGCACACCAGCGGTCTATGTGTGTTTATCAAAATTTTCGTTTTTTTTTGTTTATTTTTTTATCATAGAATTAATTAACTTGGTGAACAGATTAACTTATGTCAATAAGAAACATTACAAAAACCGCATTGATCGCGTTTTTCCACGAACCGTAAATTTTGAATGACATCTCTTTATAGTAAAGGTGCGATATCTTTATTAAAAATTCATTTCATAAATATGTAATGCATAATTTTTTATTTTGTTTTTGTTCCTTTCTCAATAATAAACAAAAGTTTCTAATTATATAACTATATATAAGGTGGCAATTAATAAAACTTCAATTGTTTCCTGGAAAATCACGGTTTTGGGTTAGGACGGTCTTATAAAACAAAGAGCGATACATTTATGAGAAGAAAGCCTTTTCTTTTGGGTTAATATCAACATAAAATTGTTTTGTTATTTTTATACATACAGAGTGGTTCAAAAATTTTTTTCTTGGAAATCCGTAAACGCTACCTCAAATTATTGTTATTTGTGATAGAAAAAAAGAGAAACATGTTTTTTTATTTGGAAAAAAAAAGTTTTCTTAGAGGTCGCGCTGGTCGGTTTTTTATAAAAACGCTGATGTTCTCAATTTTTTTATTTTCTTGACACGTTAAAATGCAGATAAAAATTTGGTTTTACATATAATTACTCTGGTATTATTGGGAAACTTTTCCTTAATTACACAACTGTCTTGGACAATTAGAATGGGTCTAGTTCCCGAATATATGCTCTCGAAAAGACACTAGTAAAATTAAAACGTTGATACTGAATGATTTACGCATTATCATGGGTTGGTATTTGTTACCAGGGGGTTTCTGGGGTTGCTAATTAGGGATCTGAAGTCAGTTTTTGAAGTTCAAAATGGCGGATCCAAAATGGAGGTAAATTTTTTTTTTAATTATTGGATTTGTTCGAAACCCGGCACAGAATTGGGGTTGCTAATTAGGAATCTGAAGTCAATTTTTCGAAATTCAAAATGGCGGATACAAAATATTTCTAAATAAAAAAATACGTGTCTCATTTTTTATCACAAATAACAATATTCTGATGTAGCGTTTATGAATTTCCAAAAAGAGTGTTTTTATGAACCACTCTAACATACATACATACATGATGAAAATATGGCCCTTACAGTTTGTCTATAGCATAAAGTGGACTGCTCCCGCCAAATATTGGCATGTCAAGAATTTATGATTTTTAACAGTTTCACACATTACCATGGAATATATAATATCAATTTGGCCAATGTATCTATATATGTATGTACATACATACATTTGTCTTATTCACATTTTTATGTGTTTAATATAAATTACTCTAGAGATTCCTGATGGGTCATTTCTTGCATTAATTAAAATTTAGCACGGCCTAGTCGTACGCCCACTCAAGCGGCTTTGACACTGGCGCACATACCTACATAATATTTATGTATGTAGTACATATCTATGAATGTATGCACATTAGGATGTATCACAAAAAAGTCGTTAAGAATCACTTGGGGAATATTCATAAAACTTGTTATTTTTATATTCTCACTAAAGTATTTGCCTCTACTCTATTACGTTTATTTAGAGTTTCAAAGGTAGGTATACACATGTTTCTAATGGTGATTTCGTTTCTTCCAAAAAAATGTTGCCCTACCCCGGCGCAAAATGTGCTTGACGATACACTGAACAATATAAAAAGGTATGTTTTTGCCTTCTTGTTCTTGTCTAGTTCACGAATTTCATAATATTGTTGTTTTAAACAACCATCTAATTTCCATTTTATAATTTCCCCTGACAAAGCTTCAGAGGGCAGAAATGTGCTTTTTTTGGCCTTACAAGAGTGTGACATTTCAAGAAACGAACACACAATTTTCTCACCCATTGCATTTAATTTAGAATCGAACACGAAGGGAGAAAGGGGCAATCAAACGACAAAACTTTTTGGTAGAAACGAAATCACGATAAGTATATGTACACAAATACTTATGCACATACACGTCTTAATTCATTTACAATTAATTAAGGTGTCTGATTGACGAGTAGGCAAGTAGGAACGCAACTGTAGGCTGCTCATAAATCATATCTTGATATGACTTATTTGGTATGATTTTGCTGATATATGATTATGTGCAAATGTACTATTATATCAGGGTTGTTGCGAATATTCGCATTCGCATTCGCAACCGCGGAACTTCCGCATAAATTTTAAGATTCGCATTCGCAATAATCAATGCGGAGCCTTTGTACAAATTTACTTTTATATCTGGGTTGTTGCGAATATTCGCATTCGCATTCGTAACCGCGTAACTTACGCATAAATTTTAACATTCGCTTTCGAATTCGCAATAATCAATGCGGAGCTTTTTCGAATGCGAATATTGTGCAAGAGCCCTGATAAAACGTATATCTGGCAAATAAAAATTTTAGTCAACATTTTTTGCCTGTGGGGATGCTACGTAAAGACTGTCCCCCTACGTCCACCTTCTTTCGTCAAAGTAAGTCAAAGAGTAAGATAATATTTAGTAGGTATTTCCAGCGGAAATCGTCAACGGCTGGCTATAAAGAGAGTTGACTATTTGCGCGTTAAAAGATTACCTTTAACTACGTAAGAATTATGTAACTATCGAATATTATTTGACAAAGATCTGTTGAAAAAACTGGATGCATTTTTAGTTTTTTTTTTTACTTTTTCGTAGAAAAGTGTAATTAATTTTTTCTCATAAAACTTATTATGCTTAAGTTCTGTGTTTCCTTTTATTAGTCTTTTAGCTCGAAAACAAAAACATTTATTTTAAATTTGGATAAAATGTCAAAATAAGCACGCATCGAAATAAAGATGAAATGATATCGACGGTCCTGTGCAATAACGACACAATTCGAAATTAAAAAAACAGCGGCGAGTAATTAATTGTGATAGCCTGCATCTAGGAAAAGCCCAGCTTAGCTAACTAAATAAAAAAAACTAATCACAAGCTATTCATTAGAGGTGAACCTTTCCAAGAAGTCACCCGGGAACTAATCAGATCTGAGACCTTTATCGTGCGTGAATCCAATAATTCAAATTATTATAAAAACCGGGGTAGCTTGTTAACAAAATAACAAGATTTTAAACTAATTCTGCTGACAGCCACGACTTTCAAAACATAATTTTAATCGAAATTTTCATTCCTAGAAAATAACAATTTATTTGCCATATCCACCTATTCACAACGTCGCTATAAGTACACATTTTTCAAACCAGTCACAGAAGACAGGATTAAAAATGAATTACAAAAACTAAACTCGAAAAACGCTGATGACATAACAGGTTCTCCAAATTCTGAAACAACAAAAAGAATTGGTTCTCCAAATTGCAACACAACGGCATTTAAACAACGATCTCGCCATGATGCTAGATTGTGAAGATGAGAGTTAGGAGGATACATCCGACATTTGCAGCCCCGATGCAATTATCAAAAAGGAATTATTGCACCGCAATAAAAAAAGAAATATAACTGAAAGTCCTCTCAACTGGGCAGCGTCAATCGAAAAGAATTTACAATTTTGTCAAGTTTCAAGTTTTTCCAAGTTAGTGGCGCAGGTTTAATTTTGACCAAAATTCATAAAAAATATTTCACATCCGCATTCGCATCCGCATCCGCATTCCCATCCACGGGTGTCTAAAATTCCACATTCGCAACATCCCTATTTTATATATTCACATATGCATGTGCTGTACAAATATATGTAAATAAGTGTATACATACGTAGAGATGTATTCAAGTGTATGTACGTACGTTGTTCACTGCATTTAAAAATGTTTGCTGCTAGCATTGTACATTTTTTAATAATTTTCATTTACAAGGCTGATACAAAATTACAGACTTATGTATAAGTACATACATATGTACCTTCAAATAAAATGTTTTTTTTTTCTAGCGAAGGCTATTTGCGAGCGCTTCTTACGGCCCTAAGCAATTTTAATTGGCCTTCAGCTTGTAAAAAAAATACTCATAACATCAGTGGCGGATTTGCAGTCTGTCCGCCCTAGGCCCTAGAGTACCATCCGTTTCTTCCGCAGCTCCCATTATTTAAGTAGTACATACGAATTTTCTTTTGTCGAAATATATTATCGATAAAATTACACTGATACTTGTTTTGCTTCCTGCTAACATTTGCCGTTTTATACCAGGCATGTCCAGAGCTGGCACTTGCTTATGGAGTTCGTCTAGTACTGGACATGGGATCAGAGAAATTTGCAATGCCAACACTAGCCAAAACGAGCAGTTGTCGTCTATTGTATAAGTAAGTACACAAACTAGGAGAGCGGTAGCCGAGTGGTAAGAGCTGGGCACTACAAAGCTCTTAAGGCTGGTTATCACTATGTCAACTTCAGAGGCATTTGTCATCAAATAAGTGAAAACACATTGTCAAATGGAAGATCTATAGTCGTGTACATGCGCTGCTAAATCGGCTATCTGCCAGTTTTTGGCCCGTAAAATCATTGGTAAAGGTATAGATAAAGTTGTGTCAAAATATGTCCCCAAATTTTAGCCATTCCAACAAACTGATAGCACTCTTCCGATTCTCATCTTTTATGCTGAAACGCTTCGGTCTTTTCTTCAACTTCTGACTTGCTTAGTCAGGTTAGTAATAAAATTAAATTTATTTGAAGTTCCTTAGACCTGGGTGCTTCTACGACCATATAGATTTTAAGGGTTAAGTGTCGCTATATCGAGTTTATACGTATTTATTTTGGGTCGTGCGTGTCTTGTTACCATCAGTGTATTTTTTGTCCATATTGGCTCCTTATATCTGGCTGACCTAGCCCCGGCCCTATTGGGCCTTAGGGCGAATCCGCCACTGCGTAACATAAAGAAAATATCTTCCCGCAGTAAGTATGGATTTTACAAGGGCCGTAACGAGTACATTTGTATGCATGTATGACTTATATCTAACAAATTACTTTTTACCATTTGTGCGTTGAAGTTTGTTGAGATTTTTCTTGCGCAATACACGTACCGCCCTCCTGATGGTCGAATCAACTAACCACAGCCCCTCACTCCTTTTATCACCAGGGATCTTACCTCCAACTGCTGTGGTCAAAGTGGAAAGTACAATACATAAACATTAGGAATGTTAATCCCGGGATCCCGGCCTTTTGTAATTTGCACTGATGGCGATAATAGAAACTCTTTTTGTTGACCTATATTCCTTTTTTTATTTCTATTTAATTTTTTTATTTAGTAATGCGATAGTAAATTTTACACACAAAAATCAATATATTTGCAAAACCATGAACCAAATATAGTAAAACTGCGTTTTTAGTTTTACACTCTGACGTCAATAATTCAAAAATGATTTAAAAAGTTCAGTGAAATGTGCTTAGAGAAGAAGTATGGGTATCAAATTAAAGAGGAAATTCTGTAGAATTTAGTCAGATTAAATTTTTTTTATGCATAACGACTTGTAAGTATTGAAAATGTCCTTTTAAAATTTTTCCTTGAAATTTCGCAATATTTGTTTTTGAAAATATTATATCTTAAGGACTTATATAAACTCGATAATATCGTCGGATTTATTAGCTAAAAAAAATCCTATTCGTCGTTGTGAATTCACAGGTTTTTATTTTTTTTAGTTCTAAAGAAATTTCCCCTTTCATTTGGTAGGTACCCACATTTTTATTCTACAATGCATTGAATTTTTTAAATAATTTTTGGAAGCAATTTTTTCGATTTAAGTGGTTGAAAATTAATGATTATCTAGATCCCGGGAGTTATAACGGGATCACGGGATTGTGATAACGACATCCCGAAAATCCCGGTATCGTAAAAAGCAAAAAAAATTGACATCCCTAATACAAATACATTTGTACCTAAATTCAAGGCGTATTTCTTAATTGCTTAACTTCGACAATTTTTATACGATTGCGTTACCTCACCAGTTTGTTCAAAAATAAATGCACTTTAAGATAAGTACAGAAGATACGGCAACTTACATAGACATTTTTTTAATTAAAAAGGGCCAAAATTTAAAAAAAAAAATGAAGAAAATAGGGGTTTCTTAAATGTTTCCCATGATGTAAGTACATATAACAATAGATTGTTATACATCATCATTAATAAAAAAGGGAGGGTTCAAGAACTATAAGAAATCTATTTTCAAGTCGTACTCGACCCTACATGCAACTAAACTTTGTTTCGGCTGTCCACACCAGCACATTGCCGGCAATTTGGTAACAAGAAAATTCTACTGCATTTAATATGCACATGCATACATATGTATGTATGTACCTACTTATGTACATACTTATGTGAAATGGTTGGTTAATTTTATTGATTGTTTAGTTGCCAACATTTCACAAAACCTGTTTTGATATTTTTGATGAAATGCTACATCCAATTATTTTCGTTTAACACATTCGCCACTAATTTATTGCCATAACTACCAGCTAAACTGTTAACACCTTTGAACTACAAAATCCATTTAACTTGATTTTCACACGTTCGCTTAATCAAATTATCCCATCCAACTCATTCATTTAGCAGGCGAAGAGTTGGCATTTATGTACATATATTAATATTGTAGCTTTTATTATTTCTTGTTTGAACATTTTTTCTTAATTGCCATGAAAAATGCAGCTGACCATAAGTGTATCTGAGTTAAATTGTGCAATGTACTACATCGTCTAATAGTCCAGATGTTCCGAGTTCGAACCAAAGTGTAAGTATAGGAAAGTGGATCAGGTCGTATGATTCTAAGAGCATAATTCAGATCAGTTAGACTGTATGGCATGGAGTTTACTTAGCCTGCATGAATCTCTATCAGAAAAAGTGCCGCATCACTGGTTCACTCGTCACGTCAATAGAGCCCTTTTGCTTAGTTACCGGACACAAGCGTAGTCACAAGCATACAAAATAAAATCGCTCCAAAAACATTTAGCAAACCGGGACAATAAATTAAAATTTGTTTTGGTACATTTTATTTCACAATTAATTCTCAAATTTACCTTTGCAACCAGTCAATATGCGTTTGCAACGAACTGATGTAATGCTGTAAATCGTTTAGTACTTCGCTCTCGACCGTTAGTAATTTTTCTAAGCCCGATACAGATGAGAAATACTCATCTCTATTACCCGTTGCATAATTGGCAAAGCCGCAAAATAGAATAAGAATGTAAAAAAACATCCGACGACTACATCCTACTATTGTAGACATGATTATCTGAAAATCTTGTCACATTCACTTTCAAACTTTCACTTTTCAAGGCAGTTAGTTCCACGCAAATCGCGGCAGTCTGTGTTCACTTTCCGCCAGCTCCAAGGAAATACATATGTATTCTATTCTAATTATTACAAGTCAACTTGTGCGCTCAGCTTAACGTTCGGATTCTAACTAAACGGCAGATATTTATGAACATTTGAATTATACAACGCTTACACATTAGCCGCCGGCTTCTGTCTACCGGCTATTGTTTGTTGTGTGTAGTGATTTCCATAGCCACAAGCATGGCTGCCAACTTGGCTCAAA
>NW_023458558.1:2072104-2077477 GCF_013731165.1 Rhagoletis pomonella
GCACCGTGATTAAAGCTTATGGCAGGAAATCACGTAAAGCTTACATTAATCTGCCGTGGGGCGTGAACGCAAATAAGCGAGAGGGTGAAGAATCTTGCTTGGATACGGATTGTTGCGAGACGTTATAACAACTAGACTATTATTGGTATAACACTGGTTGGTGAATATTCGCATTCGCGAATTCGCATTCCAAAAATTCGCATTCGTATCATCCCTAAGTTACAACTTCATTGTAAGTTTATTTCTTACTACTACACCGTAGATGTCACTACTCGCAGTAAGTGGAGTGTGTTACCAGAGAACGTATAGTTAAGAGAAGATGAAAATCGTAAATCTGCTCTTTTGGTTGACTTATCGCCGATAGATGGCGCCACGTATGCTAAGATCGTGAATTAATTATATTCGAGCATTTCCTCTATAGATGGTGCATGATCGGCTTTAAACAATCATGGATGGTGTACGTTGTTTTTGCACTCTCTTATTACGGCTTTTCGTTGATAGATGGCAGCTGACCCGCTTTTAAGGAAGGATATTGTATTTGGGATAGAATGGGCATGAATGAGAACCTTCTCTGGTCATACGGTACTTCTGATCAGTGTTGCCAGATTTCCAAAAAAAAAGAACGAATTTCCAATTTCACTTGTCTTTTATGTGTAAGATGAAGTCTGGGATTGCGCTTATCTTTCTTTCCAATTACCTGGATTGCTTCCAGATGCGAGCAAAATATATAAAACATTGGCGCATATAGTCTTCACCTGGTCTTTCCATCGCAGAGGAGGCCTTCACATTCCTCTCATCAGCATCGTGATACGCGTTAGATACTTTCAGATCTGGGGCGTTTATTTCTATTCGTAAGACATGGCAAAGCTAGATTTTAATCGAAATCGACCGCACCATGTAAAGTTCATACAGCTCATCACTGCGTAAAGGCCCGTAAATCTTTCACAAAATGTTTCTCACGAATACTCCGAGAGCATAGACACCAAAATGGGGTGGAAGACAAACAATTAAGCAATTACGTTGTTTCCATCTGATACGCTTAATGTTATCCTGCGTCAACTGCCAATCCGCGAAACCAGACTCAAAGAGTCAGGCTGCTGCGGTACGGTCATAGTGGTATTCTCGACAAGCTTGTCGAAATAGAGAAATAATCAGATTATAAACCTCCTATGACAGACTTCAATAAAAACTTACAGGTTTAGTCTCCATCTAGAAAGGGCAGAATAGTCGAGGAGAATTCCACTGAAATCTCTACTGACGGGTCCAAAATGCGTCGTGGGTGCAGAAGTGTTCTCTGAAACGTTGTATATCTCTCATCCAATAAACTCTCCACCCGGACTCATAAAATTAACTGCACTTGGAGTTCGCACGCATAGCTGATACGCGATGGAACAACCCTTAAACATGCCAGGAACATATGGCCGCATTATGACAAACCAAAGACGGAGGAACTTCTAAAGAGGCCTTCCGCACAACCCACGGTGCCGCAGCTGTAATATTGAGGAAAGAAAGGGAAGGATCCTACACTATTTTGTGATTGCCCAGCATTGGCACGAATCTTAGGCAGATCATCAAATGCACCATTACTAACCTAAATATTTTCATCGCAAAATCCAAATGGTTTGACGAAACCGATGAATCATGAATGCAGATAAAATCAAGGCTTCTATAGGAAGTGTATCAAAATGGTGATATCAGCACTAATTGGGCCCCTGGGAAAATGGCTGGGAGAGGTCTTTACCCAATTATGACGTAGCTAGTGGTATTACTCAGCGTGTATTTTACACAGCCGTCAGTTTCGCGGGGACGCCAAATTCAGACATCGCGGCGTATAGGAAACTCCTTTTGGTGCTGTCGAAAGCGGCTTTGAAGTAGAAAAATATATAGTGAGTGCCAATCCATTTCTCGCGAGTCTTCTCCAAGATTTGGCGTATTGTCAATACCTGGTCTATGGTGTATTTGTCAGGTCGAAAGGTTCAATCAGTTCGTTGACGGTGGCCTTCAGTCCTTTATACAATACGGCCTTGTAACCTATGCTTAGAGCGCTGATCTCGCTGTAGTTGGCGCGAATGGCGGCGTCGCTTTTCTTGAGGATTGCGCAAAGCACACTTGAATTCCAGTCGTCGGGCATGCATTCATCTGACCGTATTCTGCATAAGAGTTAATACATGCATGGCTCAGCTGGCAGTATGTCAGCTGCAGCAGCTTTGTTGTTTTTGGCCATCTGTTGTGAATACAGCTTTTCGACGCAAAGCTTTCGTTGCATTGTTGGGCGAAAACTTTTTGCTCCACAGAGGCTTGGCTGGAACAAGAAAATGGCATGAGTCCATGTTTGGCCCTCGGAGTGTACGTACGTACACTGGAAGCGTGCCTTACGTCTACCACAACATGATCGATTTGATTTCTCGATTTGGAAACAATCAAGTAGCTTGATGGATCTTCGTCATGTTTCGGGCGCCGGCGAAGTCGATCAGCCTCAGGCAGTTATCGGACGTTTTGTCCAAATATCCCTCAATTACCCACCTTGTCAATGAAATCAGTAAGCACCATTTTGATATCCTGACGGGACAGCTCTCGTATGTATTCTCCTGGCGCTCATAAAAGAGATCCTTGAAAGCTTCGTCGTTTTGTTCCGTCGGAGCGTGAGCGCAAATGAGTGAGATGTTGAAGAACCTCACTGTGATGCGGCTTAGGGCGAGACCTTCGTCCACCGGAATGAAAGACAGTACTCGGCGACCGAGTCTCACTCCCACTCACTGTTGCCAACTTGGTGCTTTTCGCACTCAATTTAGTGCTTTTCTTAATTCAAAACGCGAAAGTTTTTGAGTTTGGTGTTTGGTTTTGATTTTTCCCACTATGCACTCAAATAAGACACATTAAAAAGGGAAATGAAATTTCGATTTGTTTCAAGTGTCAAGCAGTCGGAAAGAAAAGTTCTTTATGTTCCTTTAGTTCACGAGATCATGAGAGACTGCAGTGTAGATTTAAACTACCACATAGTTCATTAAGCTTCCTTTTTTTTTGTTTTTGCTTCCGTTTGGCAGGAATTGTAGAAAAAATTTCTTGAACAATCCCAAAAGATTTCGACAAAACTTCACAAGGTGCCGAAAAAGTTTGGAAAATGGCCGAAAAGCAAAACATTTTCTGCTCAAAAAATATAAGGCAAAAACTTATAGTTTATCGCCGCCTGCGAAGAGCACATTTTTTAGGGGGAACCTTTTTCATGGCAGACGGTTAGCTATTGTATTGGATTCTCTGGGTTACGGCGGCCAAAGTAATGACTAATTTATATTTTTTATTTACTTTGTTAAATTTTATTTTAAATATCCAACTCCGCAACCATTGGTTACTTAAGTGTTTGAGTGATTATTGTTTTAACGATCGTCTGTATGGCTACTGTGAATAACAGTAATGCATAATATTAATTTAATGATTTTTGAATGAGAACACACTAATACATTTTGCTCCAACGAAGCGAATATTTTTCATCACAATATTTATGTTAATTTTATGGGTGTTGATGTTTTTTCATTGCTGATAATACATTTGATACTGTGCTATATGTACATACATATGTATATACATTCTTGTACATATCGCAAACAATCTTCAAAAGTTTCGTATTTAACTCAAAACCTCTGGAATATTGTGTTTTTTTTTGCAGCAAATTGCAACGAAATATTGATTCAGTTTTTAAGAGTTTAGGCAAGTTAATACCTAATATCAAAAAATTAAATTAATACACTTTTGAAGATATGCCCACTCACGTTTAAATGAGTAATAAACTTGAATTTCTAATTTCGAAAGAACCCGAAATTTTAATTGAAACTGATGATGTAATTAAGTACCTACACACACTTCGCCTCGCATGAATAGATACACTTTCATTCTTCAAGAACCGATCGGAGAAGATATCGGTGTAAAGAGTTTGAGAAGGTGGCAGGCAGCAATGTGATCAGAAATTCGGGTAGCAATGAAATTCAGTTCCTGCAAAAATTAAAAGAGTAATCTGGTAATAGACGTCTAGAGTTAGCTTGAGATATGGAGCGATAAGATGTTTGAATGGCGACACAGTTGACGCGTTTCACGAAGGAAAGTTCAGGGACAAAGCCCCGGAGCCGACGGTATAACTAACAAACAAAGAGTCTTCGGGTATTGAGACACTGATCGCTGTTGATAGTGATAACTTTGAAGTACCTACTTTTTATACTTAGAAATAGTTAAAAAATAGCCACCAATAATGTAGCAGGACAAACAAAGAATGACGCTTGCCAATAGGTACAACTTTAAATTAGGTAAGCAACTGGAAAGTAGAACCCTCACAGGCCGAAAGCTCTACAAACCTCTCATTATGACAGTCTTTTACAATTTTCGTAACGTTTATAGTTCTGTTCGCGTGGTAGATGGGTACCAGGGAAGATAGAATAATAAATTGTACCAGCTTTTTATCGACATGGTTAGAGTTAAGCGCTTAATAAAAATACAAATATTAAGCTTGTATAAATTGCTCGCCAAGCAACGATTTTAGCAAAATAAATGACTGATCCCTTCTCGATTTTATTCATTGTGAGGAGTTCAACAGGAAAATATGTTACGGAACTCTGGTTTAGAAGTATGCATCTCCTTCAGGCATTTCTAGATCTATTTCAAAAGGGCCCTGGCATTTAATTTACATATTTCATTATAAAATCCGGTTATTTTGAATACATATATATGTACCTACATACGTCGGAAGCCAACTGGTTCTCGCCAGATTTCTCATGAGGATTGTGTATACAACTGAAGATGTGTCACGAATTGTTTAATGTATCAAGTGAATTACACCTCAAGAAAATAAACATAAAAGGCAATCGGAATGAAATACGAAACATGTTACTTGTTGCTTTAGACAACGATCAATCGCAAGTACTACCCAGCGGCATCGACGACAACATCTAACGGATGACTATCTCCCACTGGCGAAGCCAAATGCGGTACCTTCAAGCTTGTGGTGAGGGCTGCCAACTATACTTAGCTATGAAGTGCCATATTGAGGATAAAAAAGTGCCAAAATGTGCCAAAAAAGGTGCCATTCTTTAAAATTCTTCCCATTTAGCATAAAAATTAGAAACACATTACTGAAACAATGCCAAAGTAAGATAAACCAGTTTTATACACTATTTACAAAAATTACGAAATTATAGTTAAGAAAAAGAAGTACATGTAAAGGATTTCACCAAAATTAATTGAAATATTACTATTTCTCAAAAGTGCCCAAAATGGCGCTTTGTGCCAAATTGAAAAATTAAGCGCGATTTGAAGTAAAATAGGGCCAAAAATGGCACTATTTGAGCCAAGTTGGCAGCCATGCTTGTGGCTATGGAAATCACTACA
>NW_023458558.1:2077577-2124114 GCF_013731165.1 Rhagoletis pomonella
TGTAGTGATTTCCATAGCCACAAGCATGGCTGCCAACTTGGCTCAAACAGTGCCATTTTTGGCCCTATTCTACTTCAAATGGCGCTTAATTTTTCAATTTGGCACAAAGCGCCAAACTGGCACTTTTGAGAAATAGTAATATCTCAATTAATTTTTGTGAAATCCTTTACATGTACTTCTTTTTCTTAACTATAATTTCCTAATTTTTGTAAATAGTGGTTTATCTTACTTTGGCATTGGGCTTTTGTTTCAGAAATGTGTTTCTAATTTTAATGCTAAATGGGAAGAATTTTAAAGAATGGCACCTTTTTTGGCACTTTTATTTTCTATTTGGCACATTTTGGCACTTTTTTATCCTCAATATGGCACTTCATAGCTAAGTATAGTTGGCAGCCCTCACCACAAGCTTGAAGGTACCGCATTTGGCTTCGCCAGTGGGAGATAGTCATCCGTTAGATGTTGTCGTCGATGCCGCCGGGTAGTACTTGCGATTGATCGTTGTCTACAGCAACAAGTAACATGTTTCGTATTTCATTCCGATTACCTTTTATGTTTATTTTCTTCAGGTGTAATTCACTCGATACATTAAACAATTCGTGACACATCTTCAGTTGTATACACAATCCTCATGAGAAATCTGGCGAGAACGAGTTGGCTTCCGACGTATGTAGGTACATATATATGTATTCAAAATAAGCGGATTTTATAATGAAAAATGTAAATTAAATGCCAGGGCGCCTCTTGAAATAGATCTAGAAATGCCTGAAGGAGATACATACTTCTAAACCAGAGTTCCGTAACATATTTTCCTGTTGAACTCCTCACAATGAATAAAATCGAGAAGGGATCAGTCATTTATTTTGCTAAAATCGTTGCTTGGCGAGCAATTTATACCAGCTTAATATTTGTATTTTTATGCGCTTAACTCTAACCATGTCGGTAAAAAGCTGGTACAATTTATTATTCTATCTTCCCTGGTACCCATCTACCACGCGAACAGAACTATAAACGTTACGCAAATTGTAAAAGACGGTTATAATTAATGTGACCAACCGTACTTCTTTCGGAAGTACAGTACTTCTTTTTTCGCTCTTGTACTTCGTACTTCGAAGTACAGTCAAATGTACTTCTTTGCAATATTTTGTACTTCAGGAGGGAGATTTTGTAACCAGTTAGCGACAATTTTCGGACCGCTATCGCACTTTTTGACGCATGATATAAATGTTTTTGCGTCAAAAAGTGCGGTAGCGATTCGTAAATTATCGCTAACTGGTCTCCCCCCAGGTCTTGCGCTTCTCCGATCTTCTAGACGATCGTCACCTGGCCTGAGCGATATATTCGTTCAAACCATTAAAGTCGCCGGGGACCGATGGCATCATACCTGCGCAGCTGCAAAGGCCTGTGAAGGTGTCGTACAATTGATTGGATCCTATTTATGCGAACTGCGTGAGTACCGGGTACATCCTCAAGGCTTGGAGGGTAGTCAGTGTTGCGTTCATCCCGAGGGCCGGAAAAGGCGCACCTGTTTCCCCTAGGTATTTTAGGCCAACCAGTCTCACTTCGTTTTTTCTAAAAACGGTGGCTGACGGGGAAGCCTAACATTGAGGAAAGGATAAGAAAGGTTTCGGTTGTCTCGTACTGCTGTAGGGGGCTATCGGTAAAAGGAGAGGTCTCTCGCCCAAAATAATTCATTAGCTCTAGGGAACGATATTTAAGCCTTTATCTTTTTCAAGGAGCCCTTATCTGGTGGAACTCACTCCATAAGGGTACACTTCTAAAATAGGAATAAGCGGAGCATTAGGTACCACACGTACACTGGCGCTTAACATACATATGTTGAACATGGCGCCTGCGGATATTGCAGACAGAATTTTCGCAGCACGAACTGCTATTGGGCTAAAGGAAACCGGGTGCATTTGTGGCATAAAACAGGAGAAAAAGACATTTCTCTGCTGCAGCAAATATTTTTATAGGGCACTTTAAAACACATAACCTCTCAAGGGCTAGTGATGGGGGTTCTAACAGGCCATTTTCCGATTGGTATTCATGCGGTCAGACTATTAATTTCAACTGATCCTTTTTTATCAGCTGTCAAGAGGAAGATGAAGTGGAATCATCTCCACACTTTCTTTTAGACTGTCCAACCTTCGCGAGGCTAAGGTGGAAGCATTTTGGCTCGCACTTCTGAACAAACACTGAGATTTCAGGGACCGAAATTAGTTGCATTCGAAATTTTGTAATCAGCTCGCGGCGTTTACTTAACCCAACCTTACCTGTACTTCTTTGAGCTATGAAATAGTTGGTCACATTAGTTATAATGAGAGGTTTGTAGAGCTTTCGGTCTGTGAAGGTTCTACTTTCCAGTTGCTTACCTAATTTAAAGTTGTACCTATTGGCAAGCGTCATTCTTTGTTTGTCCTGCTACATTATTGGTGGCTATTTTTTAACTATTTCTAAGTATAAAAAGTAGGTACTTCAAAGTTATCACTATCAACAGCGACCAGTGTCTCAATACCCGAAGACTCTTTGTTTGTTAGTTATACCGTCGGCTCCGGGGCTTTGTCCCTGAACTTTCCTTCGTGAAACGCGTCAACTGTGTCGCCATTCAAACATCTTATCGCTCCATATCTCAAGCTAACTCTAGACGTCTATTACCAGATTATTCTTTTAATTTTTGCAGGAACTGAATTTCATTCACTCAGAAAAACATTTAAATTTAGCGAAAAAAATCTCCGATCGGTTCTTGAAGAACGAAAGTGTATCTATTCATGCGAGGCGAAGTGTGTGTAGGTACTTAATTACATCATCAGTTTCAATTAAAATTTCGGGTTCTTTCGAAATTAGAAATTCGAGTTTATTACTCATTCAAACGTGAGTGGGCATATCTTCAAAAGTGTATTAATTTATTTTTTTGATATTAGGTATTAACTTGCCTAAACTCTTAAAAACTGAATCAATATTTCGCTGAAATTCGCTGCAAAAAACACAATATTTCAGAGGTTTTGAGTTAAATACGAAACTCGTGAAGATTGTTTGCGATACGTACAAGAATGTATATACATATGTACATATAGCACAGTATCAAATGTATTATCAGCAATGGAAAAACATCAACACCCATAATATTAACATAAATATTGTGATGAAAAATATTCGCTTCGTTGGAGCAAAATGTATTAGTGTGTTCTCATTCAAAAATCATTAAATTAATATTATGCATAACTGTTATTGACAGTAGCCATACAGACGATCGTTAAAACAATAATCACTCAAACACTTAAGTAACCAATGGTTGTGGAATTGGACATTTAAAATAAAATTAAACAAAGTAAATAAAAAATATTAATTAGTCATTACTTTGGCCGCCGTAACCCAGAGAATCCAATACAATAGCTAACCGTCTGCCATGAAAAAGGTTCCCCCTAAAAAATGTGCTCTTCGGAGGCGGCGATAAACTATAAGTTTTTGCCTTATATTTTTTGAGCAGAAAATGTTTTGCTTTTCGGCCATTTTCCTAACTTTTTCGGCACCTTGTGAAGTTTTGTCGAAATCTTTTGGGATTGTTCAAGAAATTTTTTCTACAATTCCTGCCAAACGGAAGCAAAAACAAAAAAAAGGAAGCTTAATGAACTATGTGGTAGTTTAAATCTACACTGCAGTCTCTCATGATCTCGTGAACTAAAGGAACATAAAGAACTTTTCTTTCCGACTGCTTGACACTTGAAACAAATCGAAATTTCATTTCCCTTTTTAATGTGTCTTATTTGAGCGCATAGTGGGAAAAATCAAAACCAAACACCAAACTCAAAAACTTTCGCGTTTTGAATAAAGAAAAGCACTAAATTGAGTGCGAAAAGCACCAAGTTGGCAACAGTGAGTGGGAGTGAGACTCGGTCGCCGAGTACTGTTTTTCATTCCGGGGGACGAAGGTCTCGCCCTAAGCCGCATCACCGCGAGGTTCTTCAACATCTCACTCATTTGCGCTCACGGTCCGAGGGAACAAAACGACGAAGCTTCCAAGGATCTCTTTTATGAGCGCCAGGAGAATACATACGAGAGCTGCCCCGTCAGGATATAAAAATGGTGCTTACTGATTTCATTGACAAGGTGGGTAATTGAGGGATATTTGGACAAAACGTCCGATAACTGCCTGAGGCTGATCGACTTCGCCGGGACCCGAAACATGACGAAGATTCATCAAGCTACTTGATTGTTTCCAAATCGAGAAATCAAATCGATCATGTTGTGATAGACGTAAGGCACGCTTCCAGTGTACGTACGTACACTCCGAGGGCCAAACATCGTCTCGGGCCATTTTCTTGTTCCAGCCAAGCCTCTGTGGAGCAAAAAGTGTTCGCCCAACAATGCAACGAAAGCTTTGCGTCGAAAATCTGCATTCACAACAGATGGCCAAAAACAACAAAGCTGCTGCAGCTGACATACTGCCAGCTGAGCCATGCGGAGTTTCGCGGATTGGCAGTTGACGCAGGATAACATTAAAGGCCGGTCCACATAGAACTTTCGTGTTAGCTTTGGCGTTGGCGTTGGTTTGACAGAACGCACGTTAAAAGTATGCTTGCTACAATGAGCGCTTGGCAGCGAATGCTTGGGCCACTACATTAATATACTAACGACAGATAAATTAATATTTCATATCAATAATTGCATTAAAAACGATATTTCTTGCCCGCACTTGATTAAAAAGGAAAATATTTCACATAATTTTATTTATTTGCAACAGCTGACGAGCGACGCACGCGAAAAGATGAGAGTTGGCCATCTTTTTGCTTTGTGTTGGCGTGAGCGTTGTCGAATTTTGGCTATGTGGACGGCTGCATTTGAATTCATGTATTCATAGTCAGCTGTTGAAGCGACGCCAACGCCAACGCAACGCCAAAGTTCTATGTGGACGGGCCTTAAGCGTATCAGATGGAAACGACTTAATTGCTTAAGGCCTATATGCAGCTCTCAAGAAAAGAAAAAACTCCGTATAAAATGACGTACAAGAAATGGCTAAGAAATTTTCTTGAGTCAAATTTCCTTAAGGCAGTACGCAGTTCTTAAGGAATTCGCTAAGATTTCTACTACGGTTTTCTAAAGTTTTTTTGTGAAAAAAGAGCACAAGGCAACCCAGGTTTGCAACAGAAATATATGCCCGTTCGATTATTTCTTGAGGAAAGAGTGAGGCAACAGGCTGTGAAGTATTAAAAATGTCAAAATTCCTTGGACACACACAAGAAATAATGGCAATTTTTTCTTGACCGTTTTCTTGAGAGCTGCATACAGGACATTAAATGTTTGTCCTCCACCCCATTTTGGTGTCTATGCTCTCGGAGTATTCGTGAGAAACATTTTGTGAAAGATTTACGGGCCTTTACGCAGTGATGAGCTGTATGAACTTTACATACTTTCGATTAAAATCTAGCTTTGCCATGTCTTACGAATAGAAATAAACGCCCCAGATCTGAAAGTATCTAACGCGTATCACGATGCTGATGAGAGGAATGTGAAGGCCTCCTCTGCGATGGAAAGACCAGGTGAAGACTATATGCGTCAATGTTTTATATGTTTTGCTCGCAATCCAGGTAATTGGAAAGAAAGATAAGCGCAATCCCAGACTTCATCTTACACATAAAAGACAAGTGAAATTGGAAATTCCTTTTTTTTGAAAATCTGGCAACACTGATCAGAAGTACCGTATGACCAGAGAAGGTTCTCATTCATGCCCATTCTATCACAAATACTATATCCTTCCTTAAAAGCGGGTCAGCTGCCATCTATCAACGAAAAGCGGTAATATGAGAGTACAAAAAAAACGTACACCATCCGTGATTGTTTAAAGCCGATCTTGTGCCATCTATAGAGGAAATGCCCAAATATAATTAATTCACGATCTTAGCATAAGTGCCGCCATCTATCGGCGATAAGCCAACCAGAAGAGCAGATTTACGATTTGCATCTTCTCATAAATATACGTTCTCTGGTACACACTCCACTTACTGCGAGTGGTGGCATCTACGGTATAGTAGTAAGTAAACTTACAATGAAGTTGTAACTTAGGGATGATACGAATGCGAATTTTTCGAATGCGAATTTGCGTATGAGAATATTCAGGAATAACATAAAAACTAGACAAGTTACAACGGAAATATAAAAAAATTACTTAAAATAACATTGATTCAACCAGTGTTATACCAATAATAGTCTAGTTGTTATAACGTCTCGCAACAATCCGTATCCAAGCAAGATTCTTCACCGTCTCGCTTATTTGCGCCCATGCCCCACGGAAGAGAAGGACGAAGTGTCCGAGAATAGCTTCTTGAGCGCTTGGAGCGCAGATACGTGCGCTTCTCCCCCTCCCTCCTTGATATCGTGCTTGGCGATTTCAAGGCAAGGAAGGGATCTTTAGAACCACTGTCGGAAAATTCAGCCTCCGCGACGAAACAATAGATTTGTTTTCCTCTTATTAAGTACCTCCACCAATGAAGTAGTCGGATTTCAGCGAGCCCGAAAGAACGACAGGTACGATTAGGAGTGTAAAGAAGCTGCAGAGAAAAAGATGCCGCCTACAGGGCCACGCTGCGATTGGATGCAACGAGCGAGCTATGTGGGACCACTATAGGGAAGTTAAGATGGAAGCGAGACGTATTTGCCGCATTAAGAAGACAGATGCCGAAATACGTGAAATGCTGGCCGATAGGAAAAAGGAGCGAAAATTTTACCAGGGCGAATTCCCGTAAAAAAAAACAATGGCAAGAGGTACGAAGAGCGTTATGCGGCTGAAAAACAACAAAGCTCCTGGAGCTGTGGAGAGCGGAGTTGAATAAAAAATGTTTACGACTACAATAAATAAAACTATTATTCTTTCTAAATTTCATAAAAATGTGATATCTGGGTTAAATGTTTATGAAACCACTTCTTCTGCTTAAATTTACAATAATGCCTCTGGGTTTTAAATTTCTTTTTATAGTATGTAGTATTATAATTTAGAAAAACGTAGCCAACACTGAAGAAGATTAACACGAAAAAACCACAACAATTTTTAACTCAAAAATAAAATATTTATTATCAGTTAAATGTAATGGCACTTAAAATATCTTAAATATTTTGATTTTTTTTATATATTACTTGTTTATGTTTGTATATAGTGCTATTTTATTGTAGAATATATATTTAAACATATACTACATATCAAATTTGTTTTTTAACAATTTGCTTACTTGCTGTTTTCAGAAGAAGATTTCCGACTCTTTTAGAGATTCATGAAGGTTTTCTTAAATTTATGAAAAACGATAAACTATATAAGTATTTAGATGTCTACACTTGCGTAAGAAATAGCAAATTTATCGGAAATAAATTATAATTTGCACTGTGAATATTTATAGGATGCTCACGAGGAGAAACAGTGGTATATACGCTCACTCCAGTATACCTCCGTACACCTTTGTTTTTTGAAATATTCACAATGTTTTGCAAGCTATAATTTTTTTGTTATTTTTTTGCAACAGTATGGCTCATGCAGCAAACAAAACCATATAAATCGGAGTTTCAAACCGTATACAAAATTTAACGAATTTTCATCAAAATTTTAGACGTTTTACTAATTTTTAATTTCTGGTATGCAGTTTTATAACCTATTCAATTTTTGTATAAGAATGTACAAATTTGAAGTGGCTAAGAAATTGCACTGATTTTTAATAATTTTTTTGCTGACGTATTTTCTGCCATATAAAAAAAATTCGCCCACACCTTAAATGGAGAAAGATGCCTATAGTTGTCAGCAAAAAAAAAAACTAAAAATCAATGCGATAAATTTGAATGGGCTATACAACTGCATACCAGATCCGAGTAAAAAGTTTAAAATTTCCATGCAAATTCGTTAAATTTTCCTTAATTTTTTATACAGTTTGAAACTTTGGTTAATATAGTTTTGTTTGTAGCATGAATCATATTTTGAGTACAAAATTAACGAAAAAATTATAACTTGCAAAAAATTGTGAATATTTCAAAAAAAAAAACGCAAAGATAATGGAGCGAATGTATACATTGGCGGATAAAACTGGATGAAGGGAGTTTTATATCAATATTTACAATTTGGGTATTCACACCTGCCGGATTATCTGGTTATGGGCTTATATTTTTTATTACCTTCCTTTTATTAGCTCGGGATGTAACTATGTAATATTGATGCGCCTAAAAGATGCAACGATTTCTATTCTCAAGTTACATACCTGATGACAGTACGAATGGCAATTATAATAGGGAGGTTTTAGTTTTATAAACTATAATTTTATTAACTCAATTCACATAAACAAAATACACTAGAGAACAATAAATTTTAACCAGATAACCAGGCAGGTGCAATACCCCAAATGTTTTCCAGCTCAAATATTTTTGTTAACGAAAACCACATATGTAAATCAAACATAGAAATTTTATGCAGAATTTATAAAAATTTCGAGCTCTGTATTCTGAATCTTTGTAAAATTTTTGGGTTATATGTGGACGAACCTAAGCATTCATTTACTTTATATGTGTAATTGTAAGTAGGCAAGAAAACTAATAACATGTAAGAAAATGGAGTTATCATTTTTGCAACTGAAACTACAGATATTTTGCTTTGCACACATATGCATTGTACGCATTGTTATACTGTAATGTTTGTGTGAAGATTTATAAATAATGATATCAAGTTTCACCCATAGTCAGGGAACGGATTTTATGGAAACTATATGAATGTATGTATGAAAAATTAGCAGGAAAGAATGTTACTCATACGCCATGTACACCTAAAAAAAATATCCCGAAACCTTATCCATAGGACAAAAAATTAACTCGATTTTCGGAATCACCGAGCAATTCGCAATTCTATATACGAATTGGATATGTAGTGGCGACCGTTGAACATTTTTCCTTTTTCTTTTTAAGTTTTTGTCTTTTTTTATGCGCCTTTATTAGTGCCTTCTTTTGCCTTTTTTGCTATTTCTAGTGTCTTTTCCAGCCAATTTCGTTATTTTATTTTGCCTTTTTTTTGTAGATATTTAGGTCCTAAAAATCCGTTCCCTGTTCATAATAATTTTGGTTAACCCTTGAAAATACAAATTTTTAGTAACAAACTACAGACATTAAATTTAGTAGATACACTAAGTAAAGTTAAGCATTTTGTATGATTTTCGAATATGCAAAAATATTCAGATCAAATAATATATGTATGTACGTATGAGTTGCATTTGGGATTACAAGTAGGTAGTCACTCACTAATATATATAAAATGCAAAACGAATGTGTTAACAAGTGTTAATTACAATTACATACATATTATGTTGTACATATTTAGATGTGGTAAAAAAAATGCTAAAATATAATGATAAAAGCAAATATCGTAGCGTATCGGATTGAAAATTCGGCTGTATTTTCGAGAACTGTATTTCGAGTATCGTATTTTTCGCATTTAATGCTCGTCAATGCCTCCATCGCACCTCTAGCTTGTGATACATCTTCAATTTGACCCATTTTTTTCACGTCCAAGTTAGACCGCCAGCACACAAATGCAAATTTGGGTCAGAAATGCGTGACACGAACTCGCCGCTGTGTGGTTGTTAGCTAGAACTATAAATCAGTTATGGGTCCAGCGAGGCTTAACTTGGTTGGCGATTGTGTTACACCACCGATAATGCTGGCCGAGACGATTGTATGTGCCTTATGTTGCTTTTGATGTGGTTGTACAATTGCCGATGTGGCTGATGGCGATGAGACGTTAATGGTAGTGCATGGGTTAATGTTATAAGTGCCACCGGCATAGTGTGTCGACGTACCAAAACCTTCACCAGCATTTGCACTAGTACCATTAGTAAGACTACTACAAGTATATGCAACTGACGCCGCCGCGAATGGATGGATTGTTGGTTGGTTGGTTATGGTGTTGTTGGCTTTTTTGGAATTCAGATGTTGTGTTCTTACCATATTCTCAAGCCTAAAATGAGAGTAAGTAAGAGAATACGAAAAATAGGTACATACGGGTACAAGTGAACAAACAAAATGGTTATAATGTTCAGATGCAAGTTGATTTTGAAAATTTTTACTTAGTGCGAAGCCTGTAAGCCCAAGATGATGAGGTATGAATGTACATATGTAAGAACTACACTTGTATGTACTAAGTCTGAGTAAAGTGAGTGTGAATTGTTATGTCGATGCGTGTGAATGAATTTACAATGTTTATTTTTGAATGAAAGTGGCGTGCAGAAAATTGGAATGTTTTTTTTTTGTAGATATGTTTACTAAAGCATTGTTAATGACTAGAATGGCGGGCGTGTGCTTTTTTTGTTGTAAGCTAATAGTTTAAATAAAATAATTTGTTCAAAGCATGGGATATTTACTTCAATAAGAAAATGTTTAAGCGAAATTTTTTAACTTTTTTTTTTTAATTCAAATGGTAGCTAATATTGCGGATTCTCAAAATAAATGACTCTTCAATTTAGGTTCGATAACCCGATAATTACGAGTCCCAACAAATTTTAGTATTTCTTCTAGAATAGATTACCTATGGTATATATTTGAAAGAGGATCTCTTGCTGCCCATATTTGATATTACAGTGCAACAATCTTTTTTAAGGGCGAAATGATACCAACCTAGAAATTTTCCGTAGAAAATTCTCTAGAATATTTTAACCCTTTTGCGAACTTTTTAATGTCATTTATTCACCCTTTCCGAAAAGACAGCTTATGGGTTAAAAAATTATACCAAATTATTACCCGTGAAATTTCGCTACATATTTCTACTACACTACATATTTCGCTCCGATATGAATTTCAACATTTTTCCCACTTCTTCTAAAAATACTCAGGCAAAAAATTGCAACCGTATATGGCCATAAAAAAACTTTGACCTGAGAATGCAAAAAGATATGGAGATTTCACTCTGGGGGTCTAGATCTTTAATCCTGAGTTGGAATCATTCCACCCCAGACAGTGACCCTGAAATTGTTGCACCCTTTTTTTGTAGGTTTTTATCGATCCCAATATTAACTCTTTACATTGGAGCACACTTCCGGAGCTTACAATATGAATGTACCATACGGAAAGCCGTAGAAACAAACTATGTACATACATACATATGCACTTAAAAGTGCACACCATGTTGGGCAGAGTTCTATCAGGTCCCAATGAAGCTTGAATGTCATTAGGTATTCGCCATAGATGTACCTCTTTATCAAGAAGAGTGGCTTCACAGATTGCATGGATGTATTATGTACTCTTTCAGTAATCCATGTATTCAAAAAAAATCTAATCAACATAATTTTCTCTTAAAAACCAAAGCTTCTGTAGAATGTTTCCATACAGAAAATAGTGGAAAGTTATTGCTTTACTGAGCGCTTTGAAGCATGCATTTTTACGGACGGCTCATAATTGGATTATACGTAGGGACGGAGTTTTTTTTCTGCTGAGCTCTAAATTGAGCAGTATAAATATTCGATTACCACAAAATTGAAATTTTGAAAAAAAGGCTGTATATTTTTAAACGTGCTTTATCTTGTTAGTAATAACAAAAATGGGACCAAATATGAAATTTGAGACTTTAATATTGGAGAATCCGTATGCCAAAGACCTCTACGAAGGCATTAATGGCTTTCTTAAATAATACAAATAAAGCAAACAAAAATATAATTAGGGAGTCATACGGATCGTTGACAGTCGTTATCGAAATACTGACCACTAATTTTGCCTTCGATTAATATAAAATATGATACAATAACCATTTATATTATTACCCATATGTAAAGACTCTATTCATTAACAAATAACGTAAATTAAAATAAAATTTTCTAAACCAATTTCCGAGTACAGTGTTTCTATCCAAGGGTTAAAAATATGTACGTCTATAATATACAAAATTTTTCCGGTGTAAATACTGGCACAAATTTACTGTTGTTCATAAGGGCTAAACAAATATGTATGTAATAACAAACCAAAATTTCTGTAACAAAATTATTGAAATATGTACACATCTTAAACTAATTCTCCAAATACCCCAACAAAATGTGTAATTTAAGGAAAACAAAGGCTCTAAGCTGTTTTGTTTATGTGCCACACAACGTTTCGCTAAATTGTATTCAAGTAATTAAACCCACGCAATGACACGATTATCGGCCTCCTTACGCGCTGCCACCGCGTCCTGTAGTTCCTGCTGCAGCTCCTTTGTCGACAGTTTGCCTTCGCCATCAGCATCGCGATCATCATCATCATCAACAACATGACCGCCATCGTCATCATCATCATCATCACCAGAGCGTTGAGTGTCACCGTTTCGCTTCGAACTACCAGCAACGTTAGGCAGCTTCTTGCCCTTCTTTTTTCGCTGTTTCACTTCCATCTCCTCTTCGACGGACGTTGATATTAATGCAAAATTAGGCGGCGACATAAGTTGTTGACTGGATGCAATAGTAGTATTACCATTAGGCAAGGGAGTTACTGTACAAATGCCTATACCACTGACGGCACCATTGTTACGTACAGCACCGCCACCACCACCACCACCAGCACCAGCACCAGCACCTGCACCTGGACTACCCGCTCCTATGCTACCACCACCGTCCGAGCTTGAGAATGAGCTGCGCAATTCTGCTGCGCGTCTATCACTTACGGTCACCATGTCGGCGGCACGTGGTGTAGCTGCTTCGACGATATGCAGTCGCTCATCCTGCTCATCCACTGTGAGCGCTACGGTCGGCGGTTGATGGTGTATGGTGCCGTAATGCAGATTCATCGACTGTGAGCGACGTGCTGGCGCGGTTGGAAAGGATTTGCGTTGTGTGCGCAACGTCTCATTCTCATAGATCACATCGGGCGTATTGCGTTGATTGAAGAGGTTGCTCAGCATTTGTCGCATATACTTGTTCTCCGCTTCGAGATGAGTAATGCGTTTGTTGGCGTCTTTACGATCGGCACGCATGTGATGAACTTGTGACTAGGGAGGTGGGGGGAGAAAGTTGCGTTAAAAGTAAAGCGAAGAAACTTTGTTAAAGGATTAATTTAGTATTTACCTTGAGCTCCTCAATGTCGCGCATCATGCGCAAATTGCTTTCATTAAATGCCCACTGCCGTTCTTCGACCATCGCTTTAACCCTGGAATACCCAAATAGAATTTTGTTAGCATAGTTTTGTAGCTCAGTGTACCTACATAGCAAAATTACAAGGAATGCATGGAATGATTGAATTAAAATATTCAAGGATCGATACGATATACATTATCGGCACTCTTTTCAAAATTTTTGCTAGACCACATTGTACCAATAAGTATGCCGTTATTTCCATCACATCACAAACAATGAAGGCAATTTCGAAAACCCACATCAGACAATCTACATATCAACCCAAACAATGGTACCAACGATTGAGAATTCACTTTAACTTACACTTATTGAATTCTTCAACTTAGCAGCGGCATTTAACAACCTACCCTCGAGCGCAATTACCGCAGAGTGATGGAGTCCGAACTAAATGAGCTGGGATTCGGATGACAGTCAACGGGGGCATTTCACAGGATAAGCCCTCCGCGTTATGGGTTATAACAATGAGCCAACTGTTATAGAGCGATAAAAGCGATGTTTAAATAGTGGGTTTAAAGGTAAGTTCACCCAGACCTTATGCGATCCAATAGAGACTTCTTTCGACTCACTACTTGCCTGGTGACCGGCTGTTTAAAAGTAAACGCAGCGAATACTAAATTAGCTATTTTTACTAGTCCCGCCCTTTTGTGTCTTCGAAATCTATCTTCGACAGAGCGCATCAAGAAAACAGTAACGGCACTTTTCTCTACAAATATGTCCTCACTGTACATACACCCGAAAGTTTAGTCCTTTCCCTACGCGCGGGATCCCTTTTAAATTCAATTTATAAATTTAAGGATATACATAGGTGTCCATTTCGATACGAAATTGAGTTTCTCTACCCACATTAACTATACTGTTTCAAAATAGTATGCAAGGCTAGCCTTTATTTGGCGTTATAGTACTTCTTTTTCAGATCCTTACATTCTGAAGATACTTTATGTTTTTCTAGTAAGATCAAGGCTCGACTATGCCTCTTTCATCTGGAGACTGTACCTGTCTTCATATAAATATACACCGCATGGAACGAACCTAGAAATTATTCATAAAATTTAGCTTCGCTCCTTAAATTTTACTGGAACATCTCCTTCATACGAATCGCGCTGTCTGCTTTTGGGCTTTAAAACCCTGGGACTAAGTATTAAGTACAAAATTATTTGGGTATTTATGATGTAGTAAATACCAAAGTACTATTTACTTAAGTATTTTGGATGTTACCAAATACCAGGTATACTAGCACCTAGCACTAGTTTCACCTAATCGCCATTTTTATTGATAGTTTTTTTTATATATTTATCGATATATTTAGTCTCGAAAACCCCAAGCTATTCCCCAGAATCCCAAAAAGTACTGAGTACTTTGGACCAGAGTATTTAGGGCCTGCTAAATACTTTCATTTTTTAAACTTTAGTATCTAGCAGCTTCAAAACACCCAGAGTGTTTACTTTAATAACCAACAGCTTCTAAATACCAAGTATTTTTTACTTGCATATTTAGTAACTCCTAAATACCTACAGCGGCGGTAAAAAAAATGGATGGTGTTTCGAGATAAAATTTTTTTGATATTTTTTCAAGCTTTAACAAAACCGATATAAATCACACTTTCAAACTTTATACATAATTTAGAAAAATTCCACAAATTTTTATCGAAATTTCGAGCTTTTTAACCAGAATTTTTATAAATTTTTGGGTATGCATTTAACAGGCTTATAAAATTTCAGTAAAATGCAAGTTCTGACCGGCTAAAAAATCGTATTAATTTTTAATATTTTTTTTTTTTTTTTTAAATTGTGGATATTACACTTGATATATGTATATGGAAATTGTCTGTCCAATTATTCGTTATCGAGTCTTAAGTATGGTGACTTTCGCTCATAGAACTACGGCTCTCAAAAATCCTAAATTTCAACAGATTGATACAACAACAATTTCAGTCAGCTTTCGATCGGTTGGGCGTGCGTGGCGAAGTTGACGATTTTTTTAATTTCTTTTGAGAATTTTAAGTGTCAAGATTAAGCAAAAAATTTATCAAGGAACCAATAGAATGGTTTAAATATAGGTTGATCTATAATTGAGTAGTATTTAATAGAGTTGTTGTTCTTTCTGTAGACAAATAAACACCATACATGGCAAATATTCTCATTACGCGTTCCATGTTTACTCGACGGCTCACAACGTGAAATTAAATTTGTCAACAAATCCACACGTGTGTGGCGAAATGAGTTTGAACCGATCGTTTCAATTTGTTTTCCGTTTGTAGCCTGCTTTAGTCAATGCATAAATAGTATATTCCTTCACTCACCGATTAAGTAGCGCATCTTCGCGCACGCGTGCCGCTTCCTTCACTTCACGTACCACATCGGTCATCATGCCGGGTGTGTAGGCGCCTAAAATTATGCAAAATTAAACGGATTAAAAAATACAAATTTCAAAAGGATGTACATAGTATATACGAGTATGTATATGAAAAGTGTAGCACATATTTCATGAAACCCGAACCGAAAGTTCAACGTGATAATTTGATGAAATCACTTTATTTAATAAAGCAAATATTTTGTTTCCGAAAATCAAAAAAAAACAAAAAACATATATAAACAGATAAATAATAAACATTACAAAGGACAACATACCTGAATGATAAGTTGGCGCTGGACTTTGCATACCACCAAATCCACCGCCAAATACCATGGGTTGGCTGTGTGTACTTAATCCACTCAAGCTATCTCTACGGTGTCTCAAACCCCAATTGGGTGCGTGCTTTAAAGCTTCAATATCAACTAAAGAGTTTGTTTTTTTAATGGTGTTTTATTGTTGTTTAAGAGCGTTTCGAAAGAGAGAGGAAGAGACAAAAGAACAAAAAGGGAAGACAAGGAAACAAATAAAAAATTAAAATACAAACACAAATAAAAATATTTACAACAATAAATATGAGACTACGAAACATTAAATGACAATTGCAAATACATACATATGTACAATTACATAAATACATACATACGTACTTTAAATAGAGGGTCGTAAATAAAAAAGTAAAATAAGTAGGTAGATAATTTTGCATTTAATTGTTGGTAATTAAGCACACAACAAATATGTGCAAATGCACGCTTATAACTAGACAAATTTTTATATGCTGCTTAGTAAACTAATGAGGTGTGCAAGTAGGTATACAAAATGCGCAACTACATACATATGTACATATATACATGTTTATGCATATAAATAAAATGTACTTCTTTGAATTAGATATTTACAAATTGTACCCGCAATGTCTTGAAGTATGTACCTAATTGCTTTAGAGAAATGGTCGGAGTATTTATGGTAAATATGTAGGTGGTTAGATACCTAATGTGAGAAAATTTAAAGTATACAAACGTTTAAGTATCCAAGTATTGTGTATAAACACAAAAACTTTTGAGCCAATGAATAAAAGATAAATGCGTATGTAGTTTCATACATAAATATTCATTTTGTAGCAAAGCGCTTCTCAAACTATGGTACGCGTGCCCCATCATGGTAAATGTGACAGGCGGTGGAGTAGTAATAGAAAACAATCGATGGTACTGTCGATAGTATCGATAATTTTATATTCTATAACATTTCTACGAAAAAATGCTATTTCCCCATGCATATAAAATACATAGAGAACTTCATGGGCTTTGAGGCAGTTCTAAATTTAATTTAAAAAAAAAAAGTGTATTTTTTCTCTTAAAAAATCATAGCGGTGAGAATTTAACATTCTAATTTTTTTTTGACCACCATTCTGTATTCCCATTGAATAACACGTATTATCAAAAAGTCCGTTTTGGGAAACTGCCACTGCTAGTAACATAAATCGCTTTTTTCCTTTTTGTGTTATAAGCCAGGACGGAAAATAATCATAATTTTTTAAATTTTAACAAAAAAAATCAAGAAGTTGTAATCGTCGTAAAAGAGTTTAACACAGTATTTGTGCTCGTACGTCCTACTGTAATTTACAACGATTAGTAACGAGTAAAAATAATATTTAATATTTGAGTTTTAATTTTTCGCTCAAAGGTAATTATTATTACTTGATTTATTTTTTTCGTTCAAAAATAATGCTTATTTTATGATTTTTATTTTTTCGTTCAAAGGTAATAATTACTATTGAGAAAAGTTATGCCAGCGTGGTTACCGTCGTATCCTTTTCAGAGGTAGCGACTCTCTAATACAAGGAATAAGTTCCAAATTTTTCAGGTCAAAATTTCAGTAAGTTGCGTCTTTATGGCCTTATCAATTTTATAAATAATCATTATTTTTAGGAGGAAAAATAAAACTCAATAATAATTACTAGTATCGCCCCGTTGTCAAAATTCGACCCCTACACTTTTTTCACACACTTTTTCATTTTGCCAGGGAAGTGTTTTAGGTCCACCAGCACCTGTTAATCGTCTAGCTCGCTTACACATACTGTTTGGTGGAGTAATATACATTCTGTTAAATAATTTAAAAATTCATAGATGGTGAAACCAAATCGGGCACCTACCGGAAAATAATACCTTTCGAACAAAAGAAGAATCATCCAAATTGGTTGAGAAACATAGGAGCAGTAGGGAGGAATAGATTTGTATGGGATTTCGTTAGCGTATTAATATATAGATAGTATAAGGTGAAACCAAAGCAGGCATTCATAGGCTTATACAGAAATTGGAATAACTCGGCTCTGGAGCCACCTATCGGGTCCATTTTTTGCAGGTGTATTTCTCTTGATGTTAGTAATACGTATTTTGAATTTGAAGCAAATCGGACCATAAATGAAGTTTTTCGGAATAACTCCACTCCTACTCCACCTACTGAAAAAACAAACAAAATGCGCACCTCCCCTTTGAAATACCTTTCGAACAAAAGAAAAATCATTCAAATCGGTTGAGAAACATAGGAGCAGTAGGGAGGAATAGATTTGTATGGGATTTCGTTAGCGTATTAATATATAGATTATATTCAAGCAAAAAAATAAAAATCATAAAATAATCATTATTTGTAATCGAAAAAAAAAATCAAATAACAATCATTTTCGTTGAGCGAAAAAATAATAATCAATAATAATTATTATTTTTGAACGAAAAATATAAAAATTATAAAATAATGATTAAATGCTGATTTTAATTATTTTACTAATAATGATTACCGTCCCTGGTTATAAGGACTTTACAATGAAATACTTTTCTTTTTTAAGTTTAAGATACCAAATAATCGATCTTGAGTTAAACTTGGCAATCAAATACATACATATATTAAATATTTATAAGTTGTGATAAGTGTCAAAGAAATCGACTGTGACAACGAAGTTATCATGCATTTATAAAACCAAAATTAATGCTAGTCATAATAGATGCACATATTAAATTATTTTAAAAAAAAAAGTCTAATTAGTTTTGTGTTATTACATAAATGAGTGTAATTTTAGAAATTCTCAAGGTCGTGTTGTAGAGCAATTAAGGCAAAATGATAAATAATTTAAAGTTAAGCTTAAAAATTACGAATCAAAAACGTAAAGTTAAATATTCCTGCATGTAAATATGTTTTACCTAGAAACACTTAACTACAAACGTAGATATATTCATACATATATATATGTAAGCACTTACAAATACTTATATGCGTATGTTTACCTGAAAGGCTTACCTTTTGTTTCGTGTAGATTTCGACAAATTTTCGTATTTGTTTCGTGCAATAAATTAATTTGTTCCATCAAAGCGGCAAAGAATTTATTATTCTCTAAATCGCTGGATAGCTGCGGATTGCGTTGATCGGGTGTATTTTGGCCACTCACTTTCGAATCATTATCGGAGGGATTCAATAGACAGGGATCGCTGAAACGGAAACTAGTAGAAAATATTTATGTATGTACATACATACATACAATGTTATAAGTAACTCTATCATTTGCGCATAAAACATGAAACATTTTATTACTTAGAGCTAAGTAATACACACCCTCGACTCATGTTGGGATTACTACCACTGCCATCGAGTACATCTGTTGAATTATTCTCCAATTCCGATGAGCCACCCATCATATTCACAATGGGCGGCAGGCTGGCAAAATCTTGGCCATCGCTTTGTTGATAGTATCCACCGATTCCAGGACCCATGCCACTATGCGGGAACATCATGGAATAGCGATTGTTGTAGTTGGAGTGTTTCATGTAATTTGGCACATTCTGGAACAAGAGCAAATCAATATAAATATTGGCAAATATGGTTATTTGGGTTAAATTTGTTTCAAGAATACAAATATCCAAATTAAAATACTTAAAAGGAAAAAAAATGGGAATTTAGACATTCGCAAAAGTGAAGACATTCGTGAATGTGAACCTGCTTGGTTTTATTTAGTTCGCCTTATCGAGAGTGCACTGTACTTATGCATACATACATATGTATGTACATTAGAGTGGTCTAAAAAACAGTAAAGTCGGAATTTTAATGCCGCCACCCCGTAGGATTGTTCTCTATCGAAAAATATGCCCCTATTTTTTATTTTGAAATCAAAAATATTTAGGGAGTGCTCAAAGCGCTCTAAGTTTTCTATGTATTTTATATGGCGAAAAACAACTTTTCATAGAAATGTTATAGATTTCATGAACATCAATATTTTTCGATCAGAAAGCTTTGGTTCTCTTCAGAAAATGCCCAATAATAATACCCACAGAAATGGAGCATATCATCGCTCCACAGGAAATACCACCATTCATCGCAGAAGAGACCAAGTCTGCCACTAATAGAATAAAGGCCAAGAAAGCACCAGGCCTAGACAGCATTCCAGCAGAAGTTTTAAAAATAATCGCCACAGAACGAGGTCTAAACATGTGCAATGCCTGCCTCAAGGACGAAATATTCCCCGAAATTTGGAAAAGGCAGCAGCTCATCTCAATCAGCAAAGGAAAGGGAAACCTTGACTCCCCATCAGCGTATCGGCCACTTTGTATGCTGGACACAGCTGAAAAACTCTTAGGAAGGCTACTAGAACCTAGAATAGAAGCGGCTATCGCCAGTGGCGGCGGACTTTCCTCAAGACCGTATGGAGTCAGGCCCGGTAGGTCAACAATTAGAGCTATAAAACACGTAATAATAACAGTGGACGCCGCATACTAACACAAAAAGCTAGTCCAGCTTGCAACCTTAGACGTTCGCAACGCCTTTAACACCGCAAAATGGGAAAATATCATACACACGCACTAGAAGAAGTCTACAACATACCCACGTACCTTAGACTCATGGTTAGAAGCTATCTAGATGGCCGGGAGTTAATAATATAATAATCCCAACGGTTTTACACACTCCTTTCCCGCCCATTCGTACGAGAGGCGCCGTCCGTACGACGTACGGAACCATTTTATGGAGTTAACAAAATTTATCGAGTTGTCGTAATGTATCGAGTTATTTGAACTTATCGAATTATCGATATTTATTAATTTACTGAAAATTGTCGATTTACCGAATTGAGGTTTTTTAAATTTTCAAAATATATCGTGTTATAGAAATTTCAAGGTTATATAAGTTTATCGAGTTATCACTGCTTATCGAATTTGATCATGCTATCAGAGAAATTGGTCGATAGCTTTCGAAAAATATGTAGCTATTCATATTATTCGAAATTTGTAGAGGTATCCAAAGCTTGTCGAGTTAACGATTTATGTCGAGATATATACATTTTGGAGTTATCCAAATCTATCAAGTCGTAGAAACGCATAGTCATCGAAATTAGTCGAGACATCGAATTTTGTTGAGTTAAGGGATTTTAGTGTTTTTAAAATTTTTTTTTAAATAAATATTTCAGGGATATTCGAATAGTATGTGGATGCAAAAAATGTAACTTTTAATCCCAAGGAACTCTCTTTTATTTGTTATCCATGCACATTGCACCGAATTTTCTAAATATGTAGTTTTTTGATTTAATCATATCTTTGCAATTTCAAGGACCTTTGAAAAAAATCCTGACGCAATGACGCATCAGAAAGAAAAAAACTAAAAACACAGTCTTACTATTTTTGGTTCCTAGATTCGCGAACATATTTTTTTTTTTACTTCATTGAAACCAAAGATAATTCTAAGAAGATGCATTCATCAATTATCGTACTCACACGTTGAAAACCTTGGCTGAAGGGGCCACTGCCACCGCCGCCCGTGTAGCCGCCTGCAAATGACACTGGCCCCACTGGCAAACCAAATTGTTGTTGGCGTGAATGTTGGTGCTGCTGCTGCTGCTGCTGGTGAGATAAGTTTTGTTGTTGTTGTTGTTGTTGCTGTTGTGCATAAGAAAATTGCGACGGCTGATTCGCGTTATTTAAACTAGTGTTGGAAAGATATGCTTGATTCTGTTGCTGATGCTGCTGACTATGTTGATGTTGGTGTTGGTGCTGGTGTCGCTGTTGCATTTGTTGTTGTATAAATTTTTGTGGATTTATCACACCACCAGCGTTACCGCTACCGCTACCGCCAGCGCCACCACACCCTCCAGTGCTCGTTGGTGTCGGATTATAATCTAAAAATTCCGATGAGGAGGATAATTGTGTATTAGAGGCATCCTTGAGACAAGTCTCCAGCCAGGCATCCAAGTGATCCTTCATATAGCCATCACCATGCCCATGACCTTGGCCGCTACTACTAGGTACTGTAGCTGTGCGTGATTTAAGTTTTTTACGCTTGTTCGTTTCATTCATAGCTGCAAGGAGAAGAATCAGAGAGAGTGTTTGTGAATTAACGCAAATTTCAAATTAGGAATTCCCACTGGGAAAATAGGTAAGCACCTTGCGAGGTAAGCCATGTTTTCTTTCAGTTCTTAGTACCAAAATTGTCATCATGGCCAATGTCATCTACTAGTAAAGGGCAAAATGAACACATCCGAAGACACATTACGTTGTCAGTTGCAAAATAACGTGCAGCCGAAGTTATTTCCAAGCACCGAACTACTCCGAGCGACTGCTCTGCATTACACGTAACTTACTTTGTAAAGCGGCTCAGAAGTATGTCTGATACCAAATGTACATTCTAAATTCCTACTTACATAAGGCGGCCATGCCTTTGTAAAAGTAAGGGACGTTCGGCAGGGAAATGGTAATGACTGCCAGGTGAAGAGTAAGTTGCTAATAAGGTATTATTACGTGCTCCTAATTCCCACTGGGTTTCTAAACTTTTCTGCATGCACGGCAATGCTCGCTTGTATGTATGTTCGTTATTCAGAGGGTGCAATCGAGCGTTGCAAAAATTTATGTAATCGCAATTAAAAGTAGTTAGCATTGAATTGTGGCTAACAAAAGCTGTGTTCGCTCTGCCGAGCGCTTGAATATAATAGCTGATGTATTTTGGTAACAATGATGTCATGGACGGTGGTGCATCATTGACTTATTTCTTTTCATTTTTATTTTTATTTTTTTAATTCGGCGGCGGAAATGTGATTGGTGTAAAAATGTGTTAAGCTATGTGTGACAGCCGCGCTTGCTTCTTCATTTCACAAATATTTATTATTATTTATTAAGTGGGATTCATTTATAAATACTTAAGCCTATAAGTAATGTATGCTATATAATGTCTGTAATGTCTGTGCTATTTTCGTCACACACGCGTTCGTTGCGCACTTTTTACGTGCCACTTGGAGTTGGAAAATTGAAGATTTTATGGTAACAAAAACATGTGGCTGATTTCAAATTTTATTTAAAAACAGATTCAGTGCATGGTCTTACTAAAAATACTTGAACGAATTGAAGAGCAGTTGGGGGAATTTGGTTATGGCTAGGCGGCAAGTGGCATCAAAGAGGGAAATAAATATGACATGATTATAGACATATGTACAACATAGATGGTTGGGAGTAATACTAAATGAAAAGAAATTCATTATTAAGGATGTGATCAGGGTTGCCACTTTGGTAAATTGTTACCAAAATTAGTAGAAAACATTTGGGTTGGTAAAAAGGTAAATTGTTTCTCATTTTTGTAGATTTTGAATTATTTTGTTTGAAGAACTTTTTTCTTATTTTTTGTAGTTATCTTTAAATTATAAATTTCTTTCCAAAAGTGTAAAAGTGCTTTATTGCATTACTTTTCGAACGCTTAAATGCACCCTTTTTCGCAAAAAAATTGTAATAAACGCAATTTTTTAGCAATCGCAATTGTTAAATGAAAAACACACAAAAGACTGGTGGCAAAAAAATAAATCAACAGGATTTTTAGCTGCCAATTGTTGGTTATACTTAAATACTATTATGGGCTATAGAACTCCATACCTTAAATTGGTCGAAAAATTCCGAGTAGAAAGTAGACTAAAATTTTTGGAAGCGCAAACCATATTCTTGTATAAAAAACAAATACCAAAAAATTTGTTCTTAAAAAAATTACCAAGCGGATTTTGGGTCACTGCATTTGTCTATAATAACTCCGGTAGAAGTTTTTTCAAATGATGAAGTTTCGTTGAAGGCCTTTAGATTCACCACTTTCGCTTTGGTTGAATGAAGAGAATGAGAATTGTCAGTAATATGATTTCAAAAACGGAACATATAATTAGTTAAATAAAAAGTTCCTTAAAAACAATTTTATTTCTTATTGAAATAACGAAAGGTTTTATTAAAATAACTAAAAAAAAAGGTTGTTTTATTTAAAAAGTTATTGGTAGAAATTTTCCAGGTTTGGTAGATTTTTTCAAGTGGATGGTAAGTATTTTTTTTTCGTCAGTAGCAATCCTGGATGTGATCACAATTATGTACATACATACATATGTTTATATCGCAAATTCCACTAATACGAGTATTATATGTATGTTAATTTGAAAGTTTGTGAGTTGTTGAGTGTGTTTGTTGCTCTTTCACGCTAAAACGGCTGGACGTATCTCGAGAACATTTGGCGCGCTCTAGGCGCCACCTGGATTAACATATAATACATATCTTTCAAAAGTTTAAATCAATTTATTAATCAGTTAAATAAAATAATACGACAGCGTAGATTTCAAACGAAAGGGGTTTCAAAACGATTTTTTCGAAAATATTCAGGAGAGTTGCTACCCGTTCAAAACGTTGAAATCAATTTAATTAACAAGTTAACGGAATATTGAACGAGCGAGATTTAAGAAGGTGTTATTTCCATATAATTTCTCAAAGGGAGTTGCCACCTCTTTATAAATACAAAATCGATTTAATTGGCAAGTTAAACTAAATCCTCTAATGTGGGTAACAAACGATAGAAGTTTTACGAAAGCTGCATCTATCTATTTCGAAAATATTTCTGATGAGGGTTGCCACCAGTTTATGAATTTGATTGACAGATTGTAAGTGGGCGTGTAAAGCGTTTGTTGGTCTTTCTTTGTATCACATTTGACTTACACCCAAACAAAGTCAGCTAAAAATATTTCTCTTAACACATGATTTGGTAACTACATATGACCAAATAATATAACTACATATAAGCAAATCATATATTGAGATAAATATATTTAGCTGACTTTTTTCTGGGTAAGCGGGTAGCTTATGGCCTGGACTAACATATAGCTTAAAAGAATAAATTCTAATTTAAATTATAAGTTCATCGAAATTTTACAATATGAATGCGAAACGTACGAGATTTAAAAAAATGTATTACGAAAACATTTTTAAGGGGATTGCCACCTATGTTCACCAGTAGGTGCAGCTGCAAGCGGCTTGCTATATAAACGTGTATTCGGATAATAAAACCAAAAAAACATCCCAGCAGTGGGTTGTACGCTGGCCTTGGGACAAGCGACGCAAAAAAAATTACCTGAAAAGCCTCGTATTATTACCGCTCTCAAATATCCTTAGATATGCCCCTGGAATGTCCGCACCCTTTATAGGGAAGGTGCGTTTATCCAATTGCCGAATGTCATAGAAAAATACCTAGCTGACACCAACTCAGTTCAGAAAGTGCAGAACTACTTCAAACGGACCGAACTGCATCAACATTATCGTATCGAAAACATGCTGACGTGTTGTGTTCCCTTTGGTAATTAATCGATTCATATGCAACATAAGTTTTAGTTGTTGGGACCTTTTATAATAATGGGCCTCATGCATAAAAAGTGAGCTTAAGCTCCGACTCAACTTTTGCACTGATGGAGTGAGCATAAACTCAAAATCGTGTCGAAGCTAAAGCTCATTTTTATTCATGCGTAGCAATGACAGCGATGTTCGTACATAACGCTCGTCTATTAAAAGACTGTTATAATAAAAAAAAGCTGCAATTCTGAAATAAGAGTACATAATAATTTTTTTTTATCATATTTCATATTCTGTAAAAATGTCATACTAAAATCGTGTGCAATTTCAGTATGATTAAATTTATTCCCTCTTTTTTAGCATGGCGAGTGTCAATTGAAAACTTAAAACGCGTCTCCTAAAAAAATCACTTTTATTTTTTTGTAGCCGTCTTTTATTAAATAGATTTAGGAAAAAAAATCTTTTTTATATACAACAACTCAAATACAATGCCTTCAATGCATTAAAATATATTGAATGCTTTGAGTCGGTGAGTCACGAATTCCTTCAATGCCTTTGTCGCACCATCTTTAAAGTAAAAATCTGGTAAATCCAGTTTTAATGCGCGAGCGCAAGCGATATTCACAATGAATCATTGCATAGAAATGACAATACACAAAGGAAACACACAAAATGTTTGATAATTTATAAATATTTACGATTTGGCTAGTATAAATCGAATCAAGGTATGTATGTATGTAGATTACGTTTGTACTCGTAGTTAATACTTTATAATCGAACTACTATGTATGTATGTATGTATGTAGCATATGCTTTTAAAAAAATATCAAAAATTGGGCACCAAAAAAAATTTAACTTTTCTGACTTTCTAAAATTCTAATTCTCAGCGTTCTACAAAAAGACTTTTTCAAACTTTGACTAATTTTTCCTAATCACGAGCAATTTACGCGCATTTAAATCGGCCAAACAAAAGCGCATGCATATGTATGTAGTACTTGCGTATTGTTGTTATTGGCCATTAGTCAGCTTGATTTGTGAGCATTATTGCATACTGACATATTACCGCTTACCAGTTGTTGGTTAATAGCATAGTTACCGGTATTGGCATTTGATACCGCAACTTAGTATCGCATTTCTCACGTCAATTTCAAATTCACAGTTAATTTTGTTTCTTTTTTTTTTTGCTTTTCCAGGCAAATTAGCCACTATGCAAACAATAGCAAGTAGTTAGTCCCCTACCAAGCCGTATTTATGTATGTACAATATATGTACATATATGTATGTTAGAGTACATATACATAAATTATTTTCCATGAGGGCTGAGTGCAAAAATAATTTTTAATTACCTACTAGGTGGCTGGTGTTTATACATTTCGCTAAACACTTTGGTAATTGTGGTGATTTGATTTGTAATTAACTGTAATGAACTGAATCGGATTTGTTTACTTGCCAGTTACCGATATTTGTATAAAAACAATAAAACAATTGACTGATTCAATGTAAAAATAAAATAACAGTGGAATTAGACGAACTTCAACCACGAGTAGGCTTTGTCTTGTACAGTATACATATATGTATGTATTTATGTAAATAAATGAGCTTCGAAATAAACGAAACGATTCAAAGAAAATATTCATTTAAGATTCGCGTTCAATACTAGTAGTATTACAGTGCTTTTGGAGCCAAGGAGCTATTATTAATTTTTTACTTAGGACCTATGTAATGCGTACAGTGTTCTAGATATTGACTTCTACCAAAAAATAAAAATAAAATTTTGCATTTATTACATTATTATCTACACTGAGAGAAATAACACATAGTAAAAATTAATAGTTTTTATTTGATTATCGTTCAAAAAAAAAAATAATAATAATTTCATACGAAAATTTAGCATGCGCGTATTTGAGAATACACCAAGGGGAAAAAACTAGTAAAATCAAATAAAAACGTATTTAAATCAAATGAAAACGTGTTCGACCGTAGTGTAATGTTTAATATAAATATCCAATTCAAATACGGCCATATTAAAATGAAGCATTTTGCACTTCACAATATTTTTCGCGACTTTCGTGATAGAGGTTTGGTATAACAGTCACCGTAAATTTCCTCAATACATAAAAAAAAACGTTGCCCATTTTTGTATAGTGTTATTACATAGTTATTCATTAAATTTTAAACACTTTGTGTGTAATTTTTCTTTACGGGACAAATTTGGGAATTAAAAGTAAACATACAGTGTTTAATTTTGCACACATTAGGAGATTCCTCTCTGGTTACCTCCCTTTATATGGGTAAATGTAAACAAAAATTTGTTAGAGCAAATTTTAAACATTTTATGTGTAATCTGTAAAATTGTGAACAATAAATTGAATTTGAAATTTGTTCTACGTCACAAATGTGATAAGTAAAAGTAAACGGGCAGTGATTAATTTAATTAACACGGAGTCTAAATTTGCATTCATGAAGAGAGGAAACTAGTTACCTATCTTAATATGCGCAAATTTAAACAAAAATTTTTTAGAGTGTAGCTATGACAAACCAACTTGGAGCGAGTTGTAAATTTATGCAGACATAATCGAGATTTTTTTCAAACGAGTTTCTATTCTAATATACTCATACAAAATTTACTTTGAATACACTACACAAATATTTTTTCGAATTCAGGACAAATAAAATGAAGAAGAAAATTTTATATTATCATTTTGAAGTTATGTCTGACAGAATTCTATGGGAACACCTACAGCAGAATATGTAAGCAAATATGTAATGTTATATAATGCAAATAAACAAAAACGTAAAAAAACTTTAAAAATTTATTTTCTTAGTGATATTGTATGTCCGAAAATAGTTAGCTACAAGTTAGTTGACACCTAATGCAGACCTAATCAACTGCAAGTTAACTTATAGTTAGATACATTTCCTGCAAATAATGTACTACCCTGCACACATATGTACGTATACAACATATGGCTATTTATTATACTTTTAAATGATCAATAACTACCTAATTGTTTAATTGGCGCTACATACGAGTACATATAAGCCAATTCACTCACGTGAAAATAATGGGAACAGGTAAGTTACATAAGACCAATTCACATGATTGCAACAAATGATGCCATATCCACTTAAATACAGACAGACCGACCCACCGTCGTCATTGCCGTTGTTGTAGGCTATCGATTGTATTAGCAATTAATTAAAATTAACGTTTTTGCTCGTAGAGGCATACTTGAAAACATACAGGTGCATATCTACTACATTACTGCCAATCGAGCTACATACGTGCTCATACCGCTTTCTAATCTAAATTGCATTTTACCGTCAACAAATTACGATTTTATTTTAAATGGCCAAACGACAAATACAAGCAAAAACAATTGAAATTGAATGAATGTAAAAATGATAGGTTTGGCATTTAGAAAAAGTAATTATAACTAAACAAAGTCAATAACTTTTAAATTAAAACACTATCTAATGGAAAAATTTCAAAATCCAAAGAACTCGTACTAAGTACGTACAAACGTCAGTAGGTATGTACTAGGGATGTTAATTTTTCAGCTATTTCGGATCCCGGGAGCGGATGTCGTTGTCACAATCCCGGGATCCCGAAATTAGTCCGCATTACTTTATTTATTACTTTTGAACAACTTAAATCGAAGAAATTGCCTCTATATTGTTTGCTACCACAAAAAAAAAATAAATAAATAGGTTTGAAATCTACTTTTTTATTTAAAGTTAGGTTTCTATTTTTTCTCTCTGACGTCTGGAATTATTTTAAAGGACTTTGTAATTTCAAAGATATGATCTATTCCAAAAATTGTTTTAAAAATTCAATGCAATGTAGAATAAAGATATGAGTACCAAATGCAAGAGGAAATTTCTTTATAATTTGAAAAAATTAAAAATTTTTATATTCACAAGGACGAATATTTAGGTTATTCTTTAAGCTGATAAAGTTAGAAGGACGAAATGCGAATGTTATCGAGTTATATAAGTCTTTAACTTTATTTTTTTTTAACAAATATTGCGAAATTTCAAGGATACAATTTTAATACGACATTTTCAATAACATAATTTCATCTTTAATTTGATACCCATACTTTTTCTTTAAGCACATTTCTCTGAATTTTTGAAATTATTTTTGAATTACTGACCCATGGCGCGCCCGAGTAAAAAACTAAAAACGCAATTTTGCTATATCTGGCCCATGGTTTCGCGAATAAATTGATATTTGTATTTAAAATTTAAAAAAATATGAATCACTAATTAAAAACAAGTAAGAAAGTCTAAGTTCGGGCGGAGCCGAACATTAAATACCCGGCGCAAGTATTAAATATATGTTTTCCACCTTTCCGAAAGCTACCGCTACATGATAAGCCGGGGTGCGAAATATTGCAGTTTCAAGCATTTCTGAAATTTACCGTTATATAAAAAGCGGCCGTAATTTTAGTCCGATTTCAATAATTTTCAACGTTTTGCATTTAAGTGGCAAGCACAATAACCACACCGAGTTTGGTACAAATTGGTAGAACGGTTACCGATATACATATATGTGATCACAAGTGGGCGGTGCTACGCCCATTTTCCAAAATTTTGTCATAAACGTATTTCTTGGTAAAGAATTGTTGCAATCATCAATTTTGAATAAATTTGCTTCAATATTTACTGATTTATCGAAGATTTTGTATTTCTCGAAATTACCGTTATATGGGATGTGGGCGTGGTTATTGTCCGATTTTAGAAATTTTCGGCAAGTTGGTATGCTGTACCAGGACCAACAACTGTGCCAAGTTTGGAAGAAATTGGTGTAGCGGTTACCAAGATATACACATGTAACCATAAGTGGGCGTGGCTACGCCCATTTGCCAAAATTTTGTAATATTCTTATTTTTCGTCTAAAACTCATTGCAAATATCAATTTTTAGTGAATTATCTTCAGTAGTTACTAAAATATCGCAGTTTTCGTTTTTCTGAAAATTACCGTTATATGGGAGGTAGGCGTGGTTATTGTCCGATTTTTAAAATTTTCAGCCATTTAGTATGCTGTACTAAGGCCAACAACTGTGCCAAGTTTGGAAGAAATTGGTGCAGCGGTTACCAAGATATACACATGTAACCATAAGTGGGCGTGGCTACGCCCATTTTCCAAAAATTTTTAATATTCATGTTTTCCGTCTGAAACTCATTGTAAGTATCAATTTTGAGTGGATTATCTTCAGTAGTTACTAAAATATCGCAGTTTTCGTATTTCTTAAAATTACCGTTATATGGGAGGTAGGCGTGGTTATTATCCGATTTCGCCCATTTTCAATACCATCCGTCCCACGCCCAAAGGAAGTTCACGTACCAAGTTTCGTTAAGATATCTCAATTTTTACTCGAGTTATCGTGTGCACAGACGGACGGACGGACGGACGGACGGACGGACGGACAGACAGTCACCGCTTAATCGATTTCTCTGTTCATTCTGATCATTTATGTATACATTTGTCTATATCTATCTCGATTCGTTTTGCCTGTTACAAACAACCGTTATGTGAACAAAGTTATAATACCCTTGTGCACAAGTGCGCTCGGGTATAAAAAGCAAATATAGCCAATACCGTTTGCCATCAGTGCAAATTACAGATCCCGAAAATTCCGGGATTGCCAAGAATCCCGGGATTTTGGGGACCTTAAAAACACCGTGGTCCCGGGATTAACATTCCAAGTATGTACTATCTTTATTTCAATAGCTACTCAAAATAATGGCCACTTAATCACGCAGCAGACCGCGCAGATGAGGATGCACATGGCCTAACATATAATTGAATTTATTTACCAATCGGTATATAGTAACTGTACATAGATATGCATGTATGTAAGTATATACGTATGCATATGTGTACGTCTGCATGCAACGGTCACGATATACGTATGTATACATATGTACATATAAACTTGTAGTTAAGCGAATATGTAGTGGAATAATTGGGTGAATAGCTTCACCTGCATATTCGCGGAAGTTCAAATGGCGCAATTTCGTGAGGCAATTCAATTCTTCGATAACAAATTTAATTGCTAACCTATTTTACACAAATGAATAGAAAAAAATTTGATAACTCTCCACTCTGTTACGAGTCCAAAGCATATGGACACGTAACCGGTTACTGGTAATTCGATGATGAATTATAAAACGATGGATATCTGCGGGAGGAAGTGAATATTGTTGCATGCACACGCAGTGGAAGATCAAGAGTTGGCATTGCATGCAATATGCCAATAATGTCAAATGCTTTCTGTTAAATACGGTAATGCATGCCACACTCTATTGTTCATTATATATTTCCAAAAGCTAACATAGTAATTACGCCTTTTAATGTCAATATACTACATGCATACAATTCGAATGCGAATATACCGTAGTATGGTTCGACGAATGTGAATGCTGATAATTTGTACAATTGTTTTAACTTTCTCGCACAATTGCATAGAGATTGGCATACTCAAGTTTTTTTCGAATATTTATCAGTGATGAGCAGAAGAAAGTTGTGTGACAACTTGTTTAGATGAGTGGATATGTTTAAAGATAACTGTCATTCAATGAAAACCATATTTTGGTGAGCTAAGTCGCATACGTAAATGCAGACATCTGTTATCTTTAATATATATTTTCACTTTTGTCAGCGTATATATATATATATGTACATATCTATGTATTATTTGCGGTTATCTTATCTTAAACAGATAGCTATGTATAGCGAGATGAGTTTATTGTTATCTATTAATTAGGCGGCTATAAAATAATCTCAAGACCGGCGCACGGTGGCCTTAAATCCAAATATATGTAGGTGGAAAAAACTACATATTTGCTTAAAGATGCTTTGTAAAAATGGATTCCGTTATACCAAACTAGATTTCTCAAAAATCAACGAGAAATTTTAGGCGTTTGTAACTTGCACTTCGTTAGACTAAAATTGTGTGGCCTATAAAATTGCATACCCAAAAATGTTCTAAAGATGCAGAATAAAAAGTTGAAATTGTGATGAAAATTCGTTCCTAAAATTTGTATAAAGTTTGAAATTGTGACTTATATGGTTAACAAGAAAAATTTAGCTCTAAAATCATTACTAATATTAAAAAAAAAAAAAATATCTACACGTGGTCTTTTGTTTGAGTCAGTGTGCATACCATATTGGATACCTGTAAAGATATGGGCAAGTTTCTATAAGAAAAATAAGTAAACATATGTGCATACGTACATAGTAGATAGAGGAATTATATAAAAAAGTTATATCTGAACAATTAGTGGTGTGGAAGATAACCCTTATAACAAAAAATCTCGTATCTTAATAATCAACATCGACTTAGCACAACGTTTTGATCATTTAAGTCCATTTTCATGAGTCTATCTCTTCCTCTTCTGATACTTATGTACAAACATAGGACCAATGTTATACCATTTCATATTCATGAAAGGTATAATTATGTATGTGCCTCCTATCCAAGTGAAGCGTAGTGTATTTATGTGCATTAGACTGCATCACGAAAAAAAGTTGCGGTTTTTCCGCCGGGATTACAAAATCTATTATATTTTAAGACGTTCGCCAAAATATTTGGGAAAAATATTAAGATTTAAGTGAGCTGGACCGGTTTGAAAATACCTCCAAAAATGGAGCTATTTATTAATAAAAATAGTTTCGTAAAGAACTTTTTGAAAAAAGTCCCTCAGATGACAAACTAGATTAAGCTTAAAAAAGCTGCATAAAAATATATGAAAATCTTTTCAACGGAATCGTAAGAATGAGATTTTTGATGCTGTTTTTTTTACTTTTTTTCAAAGATTGATTTACGAAAAACTTGAATAACTGGGCCAAAACTAATCCGATTTAGACTTATGGGATCTCAGTAGAAAGGTATTTTCACTCTGTTTTTATTTCTGTTAAAAAAAAAGCCTTCGTGTCCCAATTTTTTTTTCAATACCAACACATCTTACATCATCTTTGAATAACGTTCGTTCATCCTACCTTTTTCTTTCATCCTTTGAATGAGTTTATTAGCAAAGAAATAAAAAGGGTGAGAAAATACCTTTCCACCGACACCTCTTAAGTCTAAATCAGAAGAGCTTAGGCTCAGTTATTCAAGTTTTTCTTATACCAATCTTTAAAAAAAGTTAAAAAACAGCATCAAAAATCTCATCATTACGATTCCGTTCAATTTTTTTTTATTTTTTTTTTTAATATTTTTATGGAAATTTTTTAAGCTTTAACCGTTTTGTCATTTGAGGGGATTTTTTCAAAAAAATTTTTAAGAAACTGTTTTTATTCATAAAAAACTCCATTTTTGGAGGTATTTTGAAATTGGTCCAGCTCACTTAAATCTTAATATTTTTTTCGAAATATTTTGGTGGACGTCTTAAAATATAATAGATTTTATAGTTCCAATGGAAAAATAGTACCGATTTTTTTTTTGTATGGGGAGTGATGCAGTCTAATGTGCTTGCATATTTATTTAAATTTTTTGTGATAAAAGTCCCGAAATATATGTACTTTCATATACATATGTATGTATGTACATATGTAGAGCTTTGCGTGTTTGTACAGTCAACACATTCGCATGTCACGCGGCATCACCGTCATTGGACCGTTAAATTTCACGTGAACAATTCTCTTATCTACTTCAATCGGCATACGACAATGTATAACAGATGCATAAGAACTACATATACATCCATACATACATATATAACACTTGAAGCAACAATAGCTAATAATAAAATTTAGGCGAGTAACGACCATTTATTATGAGTTTAAAGTTGTGCTAAATACATAAATAACTTGTCATTTGAACATGGATTTGCTCTTAAATTTAGCTTAGCTTTGTGGGAAAATACGAAGAAATTGAAAATTGGAATCATTGGCTTATTTAAAAAAAAAAAACGATGTGTATCAAAATAGTCTCGTTGTGATAATGATATGATCAGCAATATTGGGTAAGAATTTATTTGGACCCATAATCTTTATTGCCAACTACATACACGAGTCAATATCAGCGTCACAAATTATGAAAACAAAGGCATGATTTACAACACCTGCTTTCTGAATTTGATATTAGCACAAATTTAACAGCAGCCCAGTAATTGTTATATTTAGTACAGCTGTGAATATCGAAATTACTGGGCGTTTCTATGGTCGTCTGGTATATGGCATTGTTATGAATCGGATTTTCGTGCGACTTATGAATTTTTATTAACTTTCTTTTTTTAACTGTATAATGTTGCGGAGACGCAAGCGCGTTTTTAGAAATTCCTACGGCTACTCCGTAGGATACGATTTCGATTTCTGGTTCGAACAACATCTGAGCGTATTTTATGCTAAAACGCTTCTCAAAAACCCATCTACCTTTTGGAGTCGGCTTAAACTTTTGTTCACTCCATTTGTGTGATAACTTCAAGACGTACATACACCACAATTGAGAGAAAAATCTCTGCTAATGTTATCTAAAGTTTGCGTATCGTAAAAAAAATCAATCAAAATAAATACGTAGTTACCAAATTTAGTTTATTGTGGATCTTGCAGCATTAAAACAGTTTTGCATAAGTAAAATGTGCAATCCTGTTACAGTTGACAAAGGTAGATTTCGCAGATAGTACCTTACGGCCCAATTAGAGGCATGCCACAATTAATCATTTCTTTTCGTTAGGCCACTGTGGTGTAGTGGTTAGCAGTGCCCGCTACCATTACGCATGGCCTGGGTTCGAGCACAGTTTCCGTCCAACATCAAAAAATAAGACATACAAAAGTTGTTTTCTAATAGCAGTCGTCCCTCATTATTTCCTAGAATTGCGATTAAAAAGGTATTACTTCCATTTAATTAGCGGTTTTAGGACAATCTACTGTCGAAAAGTGAAAAAAGTATCAATAACTTTTTATTACCTTGCAAAATAAAGACGCTAGAAAAAAATCCGTAAACAAAAAAATGTAGATTTTTTCGAGCAACAAAAAGGTACTCTGGAGTTTGTTCGTAAAAATTAACGGTAAACCTTTGCTCCCTTCTTTGCAAGACAGCGGCAATTCCACAGCCCCCGCAAAAGTTTTTTTAACATCACTTTAACTTTCTCAAAAATAATCAAAACGATTATGAACCTTATCCAAAATCGATATTTGATCGAATTTTTTACCACTTTTACTGTACTACATATTAATTTTTCGTTTATGATAGCCGTTTTCGTTGTTCGGAATTAAGTCAAGCCCCTGGATAGATTAAAGTAAAATTTTCGCATTAAAGGCAACTAGAAAACTGGTTGGTGGCGATGGAGCCGAGTTATTTATAAAAGACGTATTTATAAACCGATTTCGTCCAAATTCAATATACAAGACTAGTATCGCCCAGTTGTCGAAATTCGAAATTTTACAATTCTGAAAAACGTCGGGATGAGCGGGTTCGGAAGTTAAAAATTGAATTTCGGGATGGGCGGGATCGGGACTTAATATTTAGTCCCATGCCCATCTCTACTCTCAATTCCTGCGCCACCTAACGGAAGACAAACACACTGATCTAACAATGATTCAATACGATTTACAAATCTGGTAGAAAATGGTTCCAATTGAATGATTCTTGCCATTTTATATTATAGATGTAGGTATATCAAATTCCATTACCTTATCATAAGGTGTTCCAGATATATGCGATATGGAAATTGCATTTCGGTTCGTTAATGATAACATATGCAGCTGCGTACAATTTCAGAATGTCGGCATAAGCGCAGACACAGATAAGCGAAATGAGAAGTTCAGCTTGTATGGGGGGTGCCTCGCCCCCTTTTTCAATACCTACCGCTTTTCGCAATAAGTACGGTATTGATAGCATATGTGGCTGTGTCAAATTTCAGGACGTTGGCATTAGCAGTTCCAGAGGTAAGCGATATGAGAACTTCAGTTTGTATGGGGCGCTGCCACGCCCCCTTTTCCATTAATAATAATAATAATAGATTGGCGCTTACACATATGTTAGTGTTTGGCCGAGCTTCTCCTCCGATTTGTGGCGTGCGCCTTGATGTTGTCACACAAAGCGGAGGGACCTACAGTTTTACGCCGACTCCGAACGGCGATTGTATTTTTATGAGAAGCTGTTTTCATGGCAGAAATACACTCGGGGGTTTGCCATTACCTGCCGAGGGACGACCGCTGTTAAGAAAAAACCTTTTTTCTATATTTTTGCGATGTTGCTTTGACCAGGGTTTGAACCCAAGCATTGTGGAGTGGAAGCGCGCACTGCTTACCACTACACCACCGCGGCCCCCTTTTCCATTATCTACCACTTTTCACCGTAAGACCGGCATTGATATCATAGTTGCTGTGTAAAATTTCAGCACGGTAGCCTAAGCGGTTCCAGTGAAAAGCGATATGAGAATTTCAGTTTGTATTTGGCGGTGCCACGCCCCCTTTTCCATTATCTACCACTTTTCGCCGTAACCACGTTACTGTTAGCGTAAATAGCTGTGCTGAAATTCAGGATGTTAGCATAAGCAGTTCCAGAGTTACGCGATGTGAGAATTTCAGTTTTTATGGGCGGTGCCACGCCCCTTTTGCCAAATGTACCACTTTTCGCCGTAAGTACGGTATTGACAACATAAGTTGCTGTGTCCAATTTCAGGACGTTAGCATAAGTGGTTCCAGAGATAAGAGATATGAAAATTTCTGTTTGTATGGGCGGTGCCACGCCCTCTTTTCCAAAAGCTATAACTTTGCGCTGTAAGTACGGTATTGACAACATAAGTTGCTGTGTCCAATTTCAGGACGTTAGCCTAAGTGGTTCCAGAGATAAGCGATATGAGAATTTCAGTTTGTATGGGAAGTGCCACGCCCACTTTTCCAGTTTTTCGCAATCCCTTTTCTGAAGGCACCGTTCGCTCGATTTCAAAGAAACATACACGGATTTAAAGGATATAACTTGTTCTAATCCAGAAATGTTAATCCCGATACATAGGAGGCGTGGCATCTTACATATAGACTAAAAGGTGAAAACCACTATATCTCTAGAACCAATTACGCTGGAGAACTGAAACTTAGCACAGATGCATAGATTGTAAATACCCTACTTACGGTGAAAAATGGTAGATTTTGGAAAAGGGGGCGTGGCACCGCCCATAAAAACTGAAATTCTCATATCGCTTATCTCTGGAACTGCTAATGCCAACGTGCTGAAATTTGATATAGCCACATATACTATCAATACCATACTTATGGCGAAAAGCGGTAGGTATTGAAAATGGGGACGAGGCACCTCGCATACAAGCTGAACTTCTCATTTCGCATATGAAACTTGACACTGCAACATATGTTGTCAATACCGTACTTACGGACTTATTTACGGTCTGAATTGTTTGACATATTAGTCAGTGATGAACATCTCATCTATACATACGAATACATATGCATATTTTTTATAAATTAAAATCGAGGTTCCTTTTTCCGTCTATTTTCAAAAGCTATTAAGGAGGAGGATTGGTAGAATTAGCATTAATCAATCCGGTATTAACGTTCATAATTCGATTTTAAGTTTTCCTGTAAATTCGCTACAAATTATGCTAAACTATGGTGACAGGTAAAATTCAAAAGTGTATGTCGAATTTCGACAACTGGGCGATACTAGTTCCATATAAATCGTTAAATTGGATGTCGAAAAGTCGTTTTGACTGCGAGACTATTTCGGAGATAATTGCATTGAAAGTTTCAGCGTCAGGGACAAGAGCTTTTTATCTGCCATGACTGGAAATGCAGTGCTCCTATCTAAATGGAGGCATACTTAACTTCGGAAATGCATTATCTTCAGTTATTGTTATAAAGAACAAGATTCCAACGCGAAATTGTATTTCTTGCTCATATACCCGTAGTTGCGTATGTAACGTATACGCCCCGTAGCACTATAAGCAGTCATCTAACACGCTTACTCACAAGCCTCAACATAAAAGTCATACTATTTAAAAGTAATTAAATATTGGCTATAAAGATTATGGACATATATGGGTCATTCCAGCGAAGACGACACCACAGTTAATACTTGATTTAATTTTTAATTTACTTGTTTCTAGAACTCCATTGAATGAAATATGTATATATGTAACTGCAACAAGTAATTTTTAGCAAAAAAAAACCGACTTCAACTCTCATATAAAAATATATATATATATATATATATATATATATATATATATATCATGATCCACTGATCGGATCTTAACCAGATTAGTATGGGACCACCTCTGAGACACTACCTTTCCGATGCAAAAAGAATTATCGAAATCGGTTCACGTGGTCCAAAGTTATGCGGTAACATACATAAAAAAAAAAAAAAAAGATTCCGACGAACTGATAACCTCCTCCTTTTTTGGAAATCGGTTAAAAAGTGGAATTGTATGTGTGAGCGCTTGATCGAATGGACCGCAGTAAAAGAGGTTGTGTGTACGTTTTCGCACCAACTTTGATGGCGATTGCTTGATATCAGCGCGTTATGTATGTAGTGGAGTGTCTATATACATATGTATCTCGTCATATGTTTGTTTTTTTGCAAAATCTAATGTTACTTTGTCGGTGCTCGCTTGTGTACACCGTGGCTATTATTTATTAATAGCAGCAGAATGTTATTTCACTTCCATTTTCCATTTCATTAATGGCATTTTAAAAGATTTATGCCGCACAAAGAATATGTATGTACATATAAAAGTTTCCTAAAGGCTATTTTCTTTATTTTATTATGTTATAACTTCACTCGCTTTTCCGTTGAGTGCAGCAGTGTGCCAACTACATAGCTGACCGTTGCGAGTACTGTTAGTGGCAGAGTGAAGAACCGTCACAATCTGCTTCATTTATCAACTGTTCATTTGTTCATACGATATTTTTACTATACTTATACATATGCGATTTTTTGCATATCTAAAAGTAGAGCTTAGTGATTTGTGATATGTGGCTTCATTTCCGGGTTAAAAATGTCAATGCTTACTTATAGTGGCGAAATTGGAAATCTATGTAAAATATTTGGCGCTTGCGACTAAACGTGTAAATGTAATATTAACGTAATTAACTGACCAAAACGTCAAACAATCAAAATAAAACTAATGTTTATTAATTTTTACAAAGAAATTCACGTATCTTAATTCGACGCAATTCTTAAATAATAAAAATATAAATCCATATATCCGGACGCCAGTCTAATAAATAATTGAATTATAAGTTAAAATTAGTCCAGCTCAAGTCTCGAGCATACAAGTTTAGTAATCTTGCCTGGCTGCGAATGTCAAAAGCCTCCTCCTTGATAATTACTCACACTAATAAACATACAGTGGTTCCAACGAACAATCCCGACAAACTTGAAACTGAAGATTGAATGCACAGATTGATTTTTTTGGTTGGTTTTCTGTTTATTTGACCAACTGAATGGAAAAGAAAGATTCCCTTTAAAAGCGCAAAGCGTTAAAAAATAAAATTAAATTAAATTAGCTCTGCGGATACTCGTATATAGTTTTTATAACAAAATTGCGAGCTGTCCGATTATTCTTTAAGCTTTGAAACCCATGTTTTTCAGTTAAATAACTGTTTGTGTTTAAAATAGATTTTCTTGCGGATTTTTGTTATTAACATCAATAAAATAATTTAGAAAATGATCGATCTGACGCGGATCTTTTTTTATTTAATCTCACTTCTCTTACTTTGATATCGATTTTGCGGGCATACAAAAAGCTTGTCCGACTATTCGTCGGAGCCTGTGTATGTATGTATGTATGTGCATTACGCTACACACACAAAAATCGGCACTGTTTTTCCATCGGAAATATAAAATTTGTTATATTTTTTAGACTTTCGGCAAAAATATTTCGGAGAACTGTTAAGATTAACGTAACCAGGACCTATTTGAAAATATCTCCAAAAATCAAGTTTTTTTTTAATACCTACATATAATATTCGTTTTTACTAATATTTGTTCTAAATTTAAATGCATAAAAATGTTTAAAAATTGTATCAAGCAATTCGCGAATTCCTTTTGAACAACTATTCCCAAAAATATCAAAACGAAACAAATCAAAAATTCCCCATTTAGTTTCTGTTTTGCTCGTGAAATTATGGGAACGATTTATTCACATGGAATGGCTATAAAGCTGACTGTTTACACGAAAAGAAGTGCCGCAGCGATATAAGCATGTAGTTAGTTAGTTTTTGGTTTTGTATGTTAACGATAATCTGTAAAGTATCACCCTATTCGTTGCCAAAAAGAATCATCCTCAAACACTATTTCTAAAACTCGCAAGCAACTTGAATATCTCCTAAATCATCAAACAATCATCTAAATGCTAGCTGGGATATGTACATATGTATTCGCGGAAGCTATATGGATGCATATGAAATGCAATATCTTTAAGTAAATGCTATGTGGTGCATTACATATTAATGCATTTCCTGTGCAATCTAAATCCCACAAATGAAAACGACAGCAATTATGACAACGACGCCGCAGACACGCACTGCTGTAACAACAGAGAGAGGATACTTTACTAAGTATCAATTACAACACTGTTGAGAAAGTGAAGTGAGGGTGTTCACAAGGGAGCACTTTGGTACGAGTGAAGAACGCTTCAAAAAAGCGAAAAACACGTCGCAGCGAAGACTAGTCATAGTCTTGAAAAAAAGAGCAGATGTTTGTCAGAAAATAACAGCAAAATCCAAACAGAAAGTAAATAAAATAAATCACATTTCCATGTCGCACTTCAGCTGGGTGCATTGAAGCAATGATACGAAGCATTTGTATTTGCTTTCAAGGAACCGTCAGGAGACGAATGGCAACCATACACAGACACTTGCCGCCATACATATATGAATGTATGAACATATTGCTAAACTTGACTGAAGTAAATTTTCGGATTTTTAAGGGTGCCTTGAGCCTTAAGCTCGGAACGCTTTGACGACAGCAAGCGACAAGCAGCATCTGTCAAATTTTAAATACACACGTTCTTACGGACACAATTATTTTGACGACAGCACGACATCTTGGCTGCAGGACTGCAATTGTCGACGTCGCCAAATTAAATCTATTTCTAATTTTGCCGGCGACAATGAGTAGATGTAGTGCTGCAAAATTAATCACATATTCTTGATTGTTCATGTTTTTCTTATTTACTTAAATAAAAATACACAATTTGTGAAATAAATATACCAAAATGTCAAACTTTAAAATCAGCTATTTGCTATGTCGCTGAGGTCTTCAAAATGTTTAAGAAGCTGGCTTCAAGGCGACATTTGTCGACAAAATGATGTCGCTGTCGTTACGTCGTGAAGTTGCAGTCGTCAAAGTGTTCCGAGCTTTAAGTTCATTTATTTATAAATATATCCGTCATATTGACGCGTACATATTTAGTACGAGGGCAGTTTGATATGTTAGTTACCTTTTGAATTTCCAGCGTAGTAACTTTAAATGCTACACTGCTCTTATAAACTACAATATATTGTTAACAGGCTATTGTTTTAGCTCCCTCCGAAAATTACTTTCGCAACCTAAAGAATCCGCTCGACGAAAAGAAATTGAAGCAATGAAGAGGTCATCCGTGATATAAACGCTTATTTTAATGACCTTTGGAAAAGGTCTTTTTTTGGTAAGGGATAACGGCCGCTGTGGCTAAGTAGTTAGAGGTGCGCACTACCACTCCGTAGGACTTGGATTCAATCCCTGGTCTGACCAACATCAGTCTAACATCAGTCGTACCTCGGAATGGTAATTATTTTAACCATAATCTTAGTTAAATCTCAAACTTAATCTTAAACTCCATCTTAATCTCAATCTTAATTTTATCCTTAATCTTTATTGTCTTTATATTTAGCTTTTATAGCCGTACGTGGATGTAAAGAGACTTGTTGCACGATGACATTCGAACCGAGAAGCTCAGGTTTGCTAAGCACTTAACCACTCTATCCATAATGCCAATATATCGAGACTCCAATTTGCAATTGGACCCAAGAAAATTAGTCTATGCCTACTCTCTTTAGATACTAGTCAAACTTTGTTTTGCATGCATGCGAACATTTTGGCTAAGCTGCAGCATTTTGATAAATTTACTTAAACTAACTGAAATCTCACTTTTCATATCAATATCAGCGTGAAATCGTGGACAATGGGCAATGAAATACGTAGGCATTGACGATTTAAAGCAGCTTGATTAAATCTCCTTAAACAGAAATTGCAATAATTCGTAAATTACTGATACATTCGTACGAGTAAATTCCGGTTCTGCGACAGCTGCACAAAATTTTAATAGTCGCGAATATGTCGCATAGCAAGTAGAACGTGCTGACATTTACAACACCAGTGAGTATAATACATGTGTACAATGTCTGTATATTAGGGTGTCCTAGAAAATTTTAGTTATTTGTGAAAATCAGAATTTTTGTTTTTAGCAAAAAAAATCACTCTGCATACTATAAAGTTCGAGGATATTCTAAGACGCCGATCACTAACGAGGGGTAGAGAAAGTCATAGTTACGGCAGTCTTAAAGACCATAAGGACCGGAGTCTGTAGACTGGCGTCATACATAGATGAACGCAATAAGAGAGACAAGGTCTAAACCGCGCAAAAGTAGTGCCACAAGTGAAGCAGGATAAATTAGATCCGCCATCTTTATGTAGAGACAGTGGCTAATTACAGAGCTGTCTACATAAGTTTCCCGTGACGACTGTGGATCCGTGGAGTTGTAGAACGATGCAAGCGATAAAATAGCTAGGAGCTCGGATAAAAGTTATTGAAGACCAAGGTAAGGTATTACCATCTAGGGAGGGAGAAAGATTGGTTATCATCGGGTACAGCGAAAAGTTTGGAGTCAGCTCAAGCTAAACTGGGGACTAGTAAATGGATCGAAAAACAATAGAAGCAATAGATATTTCCGCTTAGAAAACTTCTAAAGCTTGAACATCAGACAGCTAGGACCAGCCCGTACTTTAAAACCAACACTGAAGCACATGTCAGCTCAACTTCATTTGTGGAAACGGAAGAGCCACCTAACTTATTGGGGTCAATTTTAGGCCTTTAAATTGCTCTAGCAACTAGTAGTAACGTAGGTAAATTTAAACACTTTACTTACATATATATAAGGGCAAAGGTGAAGACAAATATGTGGATGAAGAATAAATAAACATAGAAATTAAAAACAAAGGTAAATATAAAGAAAAATATGAGAATGAGGATACCGATAAAAATTAAGATGAAGATAGAGGAAGAAAGATTAAATCAGAGGTAATTATAGAGAAAAGGATATAAGACAGACTCAATCTGAGAACTATTTCGGAATTTTAGAGATTTTCGAAGTTCTCGGGGCTTATCGATATAATAATCGGTTTTATTATCGATAGTTTTTAAAGATTTTGTTATCGAAATTTTCATGGATATGTTATTGATTTTGCTATCGATATTTTCGGAACTTATCTTTATAATAAACGATAATTTTAATCGATTTTGTTATTGATTTTGTAATAGCTTTTATATTGATTTAGTAATCGATTTTGTTATAGATTTTATTATCGATATTTTCATCTATTTTGTTATCGATATTTTTATCGATTTTGCTATCGACATTATTATCGATTTTGTTATCGATACTATTATCGCTTCTGTTATCGATATTTTTTTCTTAATGTGTGCTTTCGGTGTTGACTTGTATATGCTGTTAACCACACCACGTATTCTACGTTTAAATAGGAATCCCCGTAGTAAATAATTTCTTGTTACCAGATTTTTTTACGCAAAAAATAATGCTTAATGAGCACATGAAACTCACTTTTTCTATTTTCGTTCAAATCCATGAGGTTGGCTGCTTTCAGTGGCTGTCAAACACAAACTAAATGGCGGAGCCTGGTTAAAATATTACAGTAGTCTATTAATCGTTGGCAGTTAACGGGAACAGTATTATATTAAAACTAATGCGTGGGAAATTCAAAAAGTCAGTGGCTTTTCAAATTGCTCTCGTATGGCCCAAAACTGAAAGCATGACGCGAAAATTTGTGATTAATTTTAAAAAGATTTACTCAACGAAACTTAATTAAAACAAATAAATTTAAATGCAATTTATCGACATTGGTTTAAACTAAATTAAATAAAGCAAAATAGTTAAACTAAATTCCACGGTAATATACGTACTAGATATATTTAAATTTCTTTCAATGCTTAGTGACAACGACTTTTGCTTTGAATTGACAGCTCTTCCAGTATTTCGCACAACAAGCACTTGATTAATGATTTACGGCAAACTATTATCTTCTTTAATATTCTGTTACTTTTTTTCTATCGCCGCTGTACATATCTATGTAGGTACAAGAAGTGAAAGAAAAGTGAAAATCGGAATTGATAAATGAGAAAAAAGGCGCAAGTTAATTGTTGTTAACTTGACGCTATTTAGGCGTGCACAAGCACGCGAAGATTACCAAGCGGCGATTGTATGCCATTGTGGAAAGCAATTGCAATAGAAAAATATACAATAGCACATACATGGAAACGATTATGTGAGTAAATAATAAAAAGAAAAAAATACTTTTAGAAAAGAAACAAAAAATATATATTATTTCAAGCAGTGCAAACGCAGAAAAGTGAGTGGCACTCAAGCCAGTTGCACGCGGCAAAAGTGATGGGTATAACAGCGGCAACTACACCATCTTCATCAACAGCAACATCAGCACGAACTCAGTCATCTTCTTTCGCCACTACAACCATCAAAGTCAACTTTATGGCAAGCACTATCGCCCGCCGTCATCAATGCTGGTGGTGGTGCTGAGGATATCCTCACTCAACGACACTTTTTAAACGACTTCCAAAAAAGGAGGAGGTAATCAGTTCGTCGGAATATATATTTTTTTTTGTTTGTATATTACCGCATAACTTTGGACCACGTTAACCGATAATTCTTTTTGCATCGGAAAGGTGGTGTCTCAGACGTGGTCCCATACTAATCTGGTTTAGATCCGCTCATGGGATCATGAAAAAATTAACGTTCCTCCTAAATTTTTATATCAGAATTGAAGTCGGTTTTGATTTTTGCTTAAAAATTACTTGTTAATACGAATATTCGCATTCACTCATCCATACAGCATGTCGAAGCAGGCAAGGCCTCGCACCGTAGCTGACAGACAGCGCACCCATTCACTTGCTGGCGAGCATACGGCCGCAGATATGCATCACTGCCTGGTGACGACGCCACAGCAAGTGTGCAACATTTTGTTGCAAGTATTCGCTTGCATACAAGTCGTAAGAAGTGCTAGTATTTATCTGGGGGAAACAAATATCTTAGCTTATTCTTGCATTAATAGGACGTGAACAAGCGTCGAGTGGGGTTTTGAGGTTGCGAGTTGTATTTAATAGGTTGCTCTTTTGTAGGAGTAGTAACACTTATGTAGCTGTTCCTGCTGTTATTACTTACGTATGTATGTGCATACGTATATTGTTGTGTTTTGCTGTTGTGTGTAGTGTTGCATGCCCATAACTACTTTGTTGCAACGGTGTTACACAAAGTGGCTACAATCCACGCACACCTAGCCGCTTACCTTCTTCTCATTCCATTCCATGTTCCATTGCCGGTTAAGCTACTTTTTTAAAATCGGCTGACCATGGCCGTGTGCAACGGACCTATAAAACTGCACGCACACACACACCACTATGTGTACTCGTATTTAAGAGCATGCCACCCATAATTTACTAATTTACATATGTACATATATATGTACATACATACATAAGCACATCGGTGGAGAATGGCATATTTGCATATTTATTGCTATTACAAGTGGCATTTGATTGCGAGCTGTGAATGCCGTATTTGGTTAGATATGCGATTACCTACATATGTACATGCATACATATGGTACATATGTAGATAGGCAAACGCACATATGTATGTATGTACATATATACCTTGCAGGAAATTAAGCTAGTTTGTATCTAACTTTTAACTACCCTGCAGTCTACTATGTAGTTGTAAATTTTTATTACTTATTTCCAACTTTTTAAGGGCAAAGGCCGCAAAAAAGTGTGAACTGGTTTGCTCTGCATTTTACATTACACGTTCCGCTGTATATGAAAATGATAATATAAAATTCCGGACTTCATTTTATTTGTCCTGAATGGGAAAATGCATCTTTGAAGTGCAGAAAAGTGTTTTCAAAGCAATTTTTAAATAGAAGCTTGTTTAAATAAAATAAATAAAAAAAACTCCCCATGAAGCCTGCATGACTTCACAACCCATTTTAAGTTGGTTTTGTTATAGGTAATTAAAAATCAGGCACTTATCTAGCAGAAGTCGTGGCCATTGCATTTTCTTTTAAATTTGGAATGTCGATTTGCCTCTACATTGGTATCACGGTATCAAATGGTATTAAAGGTGTGTACTAGTACGTAGGGAAAATTTATTGGCCCATTGCACGAAAAATTGCAATTACAAAATGAGTAAAGAGGGTAAAGCTCAAAAAA
>NW_023458558.1:2124214-2125970 GCF_013731165.1 Rhagoletis pomonella
GATGATTTCAAAAATGTTTGCGCCAAGAGCATAAAATAAAACATGACCACGTTGTAATAGTTACTCCGAAGTACATATGTACATACAGATGTATGTATGTATGCAATTGCCGCAGTAACGGCAACGGTTGAATCAACACTAGTAACAAATTTAACAGCTGTCAAATTGAGTGCATTGCTAAGCTAGTAAAAATAAACAACAAAATATGTATGTTGCCAGAGCACACAATTGGCCCGACTGCTGAACACATCAAATAACAACAATAAAAGAGGCAACAAATTTGCTTAATACAAAAAGTTAACGTCTAAACATAGCAGGAATTTTCAAAAAGTGCAACAAATAAAAGAAGTGGCACTACACAGCTGCGACACGAAGTGGCAGTCGCCTTTATTTCGTTCGCCTTTAAAGTCTTGCGCCCGTTTTTGCTTTTGATATTAGTTACACTAAAATTTTGCAGCATTTCGCCACCACTGAAGACACCGGAGCCTTTGCAAGTGAGGGCAACACCTTGCAACAATAAGGGTGTTGCACGTTGCCGCTCAGCAAAACAACTCACCAACTAATAACAAAGCACTGCAGACAATAAGCGCCAGACAGCAAATAGCTGACTGCTTGGCCTCTAGCGCCAATACAAATAATAACAACATGACAACAGCAACAACACAAGCAGATATCAATACAAACACCACAACCGCCAACGAAGTTGTTGGTCACGTTGCAAGCGCTGTTGGTGGTGGCGGTGGAGGTGGTGGTGGTGGTGTTGACAATGGCTTGGGCTCGCCGCTGACAACGTCCATTAGAAATTCGAATGGTCTCACAAACCACACCAATAATTTCTATAGCAATTCATCGAATTCAAATTCAAATATTGGCAATAATGGCAGCACTACACCAACAACAACAAACAACAACAATCAGCGTGGTAAGTAGTTATTTAGTTGCACCATGTATGTACTGCATATTTCTGTGTGTTTGTAAGTAAAGAAATTTTCGGTTTGCTTTCGGGCATTTTAAGTTAATAGCAGCAATTTCGTTGAAGACCCTTCGGTGAGAAAGGCTACCTGGGCTATTTTAGTTTAACCTGAAAAGTTTAAATTGTTTGTTTTGTTTTTGGTAGCAACGGAATTCAATTATGCGGAAAGTGCAATCAAAGTAGCAAATAGTTTTGAAATAACTATATACTTATGTATGTACGTATGTATGTATATACATACATGTAGCGTAGAATCCTTTGAAACAAGGCTTATAGTTGGGCACGATTATTTTGAAAATGGTTGACTTTCTCAAAAAGAGCATTATTTTCTTTCTTTTTTGTTATCGTTTGCAATCTTTTATTGATAACTTCAATAATCACCGCATTTACCGGTCATTCTGGCAACTGTTTTCGAAAAACAAAATTATTTCGTAAGACAATAGTCAACTCTTGCAATTATTTTCTGTCTTTCGAAAGACTAATTGAAAGATCTGTTAACGAGGAGGTCTTAACGTAATACTGTGTGTTGCCTTTAGCAATAATTTTTCTAAAAATTAAATTAAATAAAAAATATTTGTTTTTTCTTTCTAAAACAATAAAAACTGAAAATTTAACTAAGAAACTTTGATAAATCGGAAAAGGCATTTTTTTTACTTGTTACCGCTTATTTAAAATTATATTTAAACTACTATTAAGACACTTTAAAGAAAAAATCACATACTTGGAATATTCTACAAGTTATCACATGTGACTCAAGGCCAACAATAATAAGCGACATCCGCA
>NW_023458558.1:2126070-2149848 GCF_013731165.1 Rhagoletis pomonella
GATGATTTCAAAAATGTTTGCGCCAAGAGCATAAAATAAAACATGACAACGCTGTATTAGTTACTCCCAAGTACATACATACATACATATGTATGTATGCAACTGCCGCAGTAACGGCAACGGTTGAATCAACACTAGTAACAAATTTAACAGCTGTCAAATTGAGTGCAAAGCTAAGCTAGTAAAAATAAACAACAAAATATGTATGTTGCCAGAGCACATAATTGGCCCGACTGCTGAACACATCAAATAACAACAATAAAAGAGGCAACAAATTTGTTTAATAAAAAAGTTAACGTCTAAACACAGCAGAAATTTTCGAAAAGTGCAACAAATAAAAGAAGTGGCACAACACAGCTGCGACACGAAGCCGCCTTTAAAGTCTTGCGCCCGTTTTCTTGCTTTTGATATTAGTTACACTGAAATTTTGCAGCATTTCGCCACCACTGAAGACACTGGTGCCTTTGCAAGTGAGGGCAACACCTTGCAACAATAAGGGTGTTGCACGTTGCCGCTCAGCAAAACAACTCACCAACTAATAACGAAGCACTGCAGACAATAAGCGCTGGACAGCAAATAGCTGACTGCTTGGCCTCTAGCGCCAATACAAATAATAACAACATGACAACAGCAACAACACAAGCTGATATCAATACAAAAACCACAACCGCCAACGAAGTTGCTGGTCACGTTGCAAGCGCTGGAGGTGGTGGTGGCGGTGGAGGTGGTGGTGCTGATGTTGACAATGGCTTGGGCTCGCCGCTGACAACGTCCATTAGAAACTCGAATGGTCTCACAAACCACACCAATAATTTCTATAGCAATTCATCGAATTCAAATTCAAATATTGGCAATAATGGCAGCACTACACCAACAACAACAAACAACAACAATCAGCGTGGTAAGTAGTTATTTAGTTGTAAGTAAAGAAATTTTCGGTTTGCTTTCGGGCATTTTAAGTTAATAGCAGCAATTTCGTTGAAGACCCTTCGGTGAGAAAGGCTACCTGGGCTATTTTAGTTTAACCTGAAAAGTTTAAATTGTTTGTTTTGTTTTTGGTAGCAACGGAACTAAATTGTGCGGAAAGTGCAATCAAAGTAGCAAATAGTTTTGAAATAACTATATACTTATGTATGTACGTACGTATGTATATACATGTAGCGTAGAATCCTTTGAAACAAGGCTTATAGTTGGGCACGATTATTTTGAAAATGGTCGACTTTCTCAAAAAGAGCATTATTTTCTTTCTTTTTTGTTCTCGTTTGCAATTTTAATTGATAATTTCAATAATCACCGCATTTACCGGCCATTCTGGCTAACTGTTTTCGAAAAGCAAAATTATTTCGTAAGACAATGGTCAACTCTTGCAATTATCTTGAAGGTTATTTTCTGTCTTTCGAAAGACTAATTGAAAGATCTGTTAACGAGGAGGTCTTAGCGTAATACTGTGTGTTGCCTTTGGCAATAAGTTTTCTAAAAATTAAATTAAATAAAAAATATTTGTTTTTTCTTTCTAAAACAATAAAAACTGAAAATTAAAGGAAAATTTAACTAAGAAACTTTGATAAATCGGAAAAGACATTTTTTTTTATTTTCTACCGCTTATTTAAAATTATATTTAAACTACTATTAAGACACTTTAAAGAAAAAATCACATACTTGGAATATTCTACATACCTTCAGCTTTCAGCTCCATATGAAAAAAGTTTTGACAAGTAAATATAATTGATCAAAATCTTCTCAGCGATTCACTTAAATTATTGCATAGTTTTAGAAATAATAAGCAAGTGTTCACTTTCCGCGGATGAAACTGAGCTTTCGCGTTAGAAAATTATTGTATTTATTTTTTTTTGTATTCCCTGTTAGAGTAGCTGTTTATTAGTGATATATCAATATTTTTTGCGAATGACCTACTACGGTACCACTGTGCATGGGCAGGAAAGGATTTATGACAATTGTTGAATATTCAATGAAGCTGGAACCTACAGTAAACATTTTGCAAATAAAGACAATATACCTCATCGCCGTTGGTCAGCATATTTTGGAGGTGGTTAAGAATGATTGCAAGAATGCAGAAGGAGTCACTTCGGAGTTAATTAAAAAATCTCGTTTGATTACAGCCAATCTAGGAGTAGAAATTTCTCTACCACGTTTGTAAATAATCCAAAAGTTTGCTGAAAATCGGTATTAGCGTTATAAGGAGTAAATAAAAAATATATCAAAAAAATTAACAATTATATTTCGTTGCCGAACATACTTTGTAAAAAAGAAAATGCGTAATACCGTCAACAAGGAAAAATTAACAAAAATCTAAGAAACTTTTCTGCAACTTGAAACTTGTATCATCATTTATTTTAAATATTCTGAATAAAATTTTTCTTTTTTGAATTTTTATAAAAAGTTTGAAATATGTAGATATACTTATATGCATGGTGTCTGTTATAGAATGAACTGAACTTTTATACAAAACTAATGACAATATTTAGACGCTTACACTTTTGGCAAGTGTTGGCCGAGCTTCTAATCCAATTTGTGGTGTGCGTCTTATGAAGGGACCTTCAGTTTGCCGACCGACGCCTCCGTATGGCAAATAAAGCAAAAATCGCCAAAATTTGTCAAACTATCTTGACTCATTTTTTTTCACGTGGCTGTAGATATATGTATATATTTGTGTTTCGGCCACGATCTGCCATACGCAGAACACCCTTTGTCATTAAAAATACCTGCCACTAAAATGTAAGCTATAATTCATTTGTTAATGAACCTTTCCCTTCGGAATATAGCATTAACTCATAGCTTTTTTGAGCTTTACCCTCTTTACTCATTTTGTAATTGCAATTTTTCATGCAATGGGCCAATAAATTTTCCCTACGTACGAGTACACACCTTTAATACCATTTGATACCGTGATACCAATGTAGAGGCAAATCGGCATTCCAAATTTAAAAGAAAATGCAATGGCCACGACTTCTGCTAGATGAGTGCCTGATTTTTAATTACCTATAACAACACCAACTTAAAATGGGTTGTAAAGTCATGCAGACTTCATCGGGAGTTTGTTTTATTTATTTTATTTAAACAGGCTTCTATTTAAAAATTGCTTTGAAAACACTTTTTCCTGCACTTCAAAGATGCATTTTCCCATTCAGGACAAATAAAATGAAGTCCGAAATTTTATATTATCATTTTCATATACAGCGGAACGTGTAATGTAAAGTGCAGGGGAAACCAGTTCACACTTTTTTGCGGCCTTTGCCCTTAAAAAGTTGGAAATAAGTAATAAAAATTTACAACTACATAGTAGACTGCAGGATAGTTAAAAGTTAGATACAAACTAGCTTAATTTCCTGCAAGGTATATGTGTACATACATACATATGTGCGTTTGCCTATCTACATATGTACCATATGTATGCATGTACATATGTAGGTAATCGCATATCTAACCAAATACGGCATTCACAGCTCGCAATCAAATGCCACTTGTAATAGCAATAAATATGCAAATATGCCATTCTCCACCGATGTGCATATGTATGTATGTACATATACATGTACATATGTAAATTAGTAAATTATGGGTGGCATGCTCTTAAATACGAGTACACATAGTCGTGTGTGTGTGCGTGCAGTTTTATAGGTCCGTTGCACACGGCCATGGTCAGCCGATTTTAAAAAAGTAGCTTAACCGGCAATGGAAGAATGGAATGAGAAGAAGGTAAGCGGCTAGGTGTGCGTGGATTGTAGCCACTTTGTGTAACACCGTTGCAACAAAGTAGTTATGGGCATGCAACACTACACACAACAGCAAAACACAACAATATACGTATGCACATACATACGTAAGTAATAACAGCAGGAACAGCTACATAAGTGTTACTACTCCTACAAGAGAGCAACCTATTAAATACAACTCGCAACTTCAAACCCCCACTCGACGCTTGTTCACGTCCTATTAATGCAAGAATAAGCTAAGATATTTGTTTCCCCCAGATAAATACTAGCACTTCTTACGACTTGTATGCAAGCGAATACTTGCAACAAAATGTTGCACACTTGCTGTGGCGTCGTCACCAGGCAGTGATGCATATCTGCGGCCGTATGCTCGCCAGCAAGTGAATGGGTGCGCTGTCAGCTACGGTGCGAGGCCTTGCCTGCTTTCGACAAGCTGTTTGGATGAGTGAATGCGAATATTCGTATTAACAAGTAATTTTTAAGCAAAAAACAAAATCGACTTCAATTCTGATATAAAAATTTAGGAGTAACGTTAATTTTTTCATGATCCCATGAGCGGATCTAAACCAGATTAGTATGGGACCACGTCTGAGACACCACCTTTCCGATGCAAAAAGAATTATCGGTTAACGTGGTCCAAAGTTATGCGGTAATATACAAAAAAAAAAAAAATTGATTCCGACGAACTGATAACCTCCTCCTTTTTTGGAAGTCGGTTAAAAAGTGTCGTTGAGTGAGGATATCCTCAGCACCACCACCAACATTGTTGATGGCGGGCGATAGCGCTTGCCATAAAGTTGACGTTGATGGTTGTAGTGGTGAAAGAAGATGACTGAGTTCGTGCTGATGTTGCTGTTGATGCAGATGGTGTAGTTGCCGCTGTTATACCCATCACTTTTGCCGCGTGCAACTGGCTTGAGTGCCACTCACTTTTCTGCGTTTGCACTGCTTGAAATAATATATATTTTTTGTTTCTTTTCTAAAAGTATTTTTTTCTTTTTTGATTATTTACTCACATAGATGTTTCCATGTGTGTGCTATTGTATATTTTTCTATTGCAATTGCTTTCCACAATGGTATACAATCGCCGCTTGGTAATCTTCGCGTGCTTGTGCACGCCTAAATAGCGTCAAGTTAACAACAAGTTACTTTTTTCTCATTTATCACTTCCGATTTTCACTTTTCTTTCACTTCTTGTACCTATATAGATATGTACATATGTATGTATTACTGCAGCGGCGATAGAAAAAAAGTAACAGAATATTAAAAAAGATAATAATTTGCCGTAAATCATTAATCAAGTGCTTGTTGTGCGAAATACTTGAAGAGCTGTCAATTCAAAGCAAAAGTCGCTGTCACTAAGCATTGAAAGAAATTTAAATATAGTACGTATATTACCGTGGAATTTAGTTTAGCTATTTTGCTTTATTTAATTTAGTTTAAACCAATTTCGATAAATTTCATTTAAATTTATTTGTTTTAATTAAATTTCTTTGAGTAAATCTCGCATCATGCTTTCAGTTTTGGGTCAAACGAGAGCAATTTGAAAAGCCACTGACTTTTTGAATTTCCCACGCAGTTAGTTTTAATATAATACTGTTCCCGTTAACTGCCAACCAGGCTCCGCTATTTAGTTTGAGTTTGACAGCCACTGAAAGCAGCCAACCTCATGGATTTGATGGAAAATAGAAAAAAGTGAGTTTCATGTGCTCATTAAGCATTATTTTTTGCGTAAAAAAATCTGGTAACAAGAAAATATTTACTACGGGGATTCCTATTTCTAAACCCAAAGAAATGGGTGGGCGGTAAGATATTTGGGTCGAATGAAACAAAGGCTTATTTTGAGCATCCTGGAAAATCTATTATTTGGAAATAATCAAAAAAGGGAACAGTCCAGCGCCTTCGTCTTGCTCTGCAGGCTGTATCGGGGACACAGCAGCTAAATTTAAACGTAGAATACGTGGTATGGTTAAGAGCATATACAAGTCAAAAACGAAAGCACACACTAAGAAAAAAATATCGATAACAAAAGCGATAATAGCATCGATAGCGAAATCGGTAAAAAAAATCGATAAAAATACCGATAATAATTCGATAGCAAAATCGATAAAAATATCGATAACAAAATAGATAAAAATATCGATAATAAAATCTATATCGATTACAAAATCGACAAAAAATATCGTTTATTATAAAGATAAGTTCCGAAAATTTCGATAGAAAAATCAATAATAAAAATTTCGATAACAAAATCGTTAAAAACTATCGATAATAAAACCGACAAAATATCGATTATTATATCGAGAACTTTGAAAATCTCTAAAATCCCGAAATAGTTCCCGGATTGAGTCTGTCTTATATCCTTTTCTCTATAATTACCTCTGATTTAATCTTTCTTCCTCTATCTTCATCTTAATTTTTATCGGTATCCTCATTCTCATATTTTTCTTTATATTTACCTTTGTTTTTAATTTCTATGTTTATTATATTCTTCATCCACATATCCCTGTTCACCTTTGCCCTTATATATGTAAGTAAAGTGTTTAAATTTACCTAATTTACTACTAGTGGCTAGAACAATTTAAAGGCCTCAAATTTACCCCAATAAGTTAGGTGGCTCTTCCGTTTCCACAAATGAAGCTGAGCTGACAAGTGCTTCAGTGTTGGTTTTAAAGTACGGGCCGGTCCTAGCTGTCTGATGTCTAAGCTTTAGAAGTTTTCTAAGCGGAAATATCTATTGCTTCTATTGTTTTTCGATCCATTTACTAGTCCCCAGTTTAGCTTGAGCTGACTCCAAACTTTTCGCTGGACCCGATGATAACCAATCTTTCTCCCTCCCTAGATGGTAATCTCTTACCTTGGCCTTCAATAACTTTTATCCGAGCTCCTAGCTATTTTATCGCTTGCATCGTTCTACAACTCCACGGATCCACAGTCGTCACGGGAAACTTATGTAGACAGCTCTGGAATTAGCCACTGTCTCTACATAAAGATGGCGGATCTAATTTATCCTGCTTCACTTGTGGCACTACTTTTGCGCGGTTTAGACCTTGTCTCTCTTATTGCGTTCATCTATGTATGATGCCAGTCTACAGACTCTGGTCGTTATGGCCTTTAAGACTGCCGTAACTATGACTTTCGGCGCCTTAGAATATCCTCGAACTTTATAGTATGCAGAGTGATTTTTTTTGTTGCTAAAAACAAAAATTCTAATTTTCACAAATAACTAAAATTTTCTAGGATACCCTAATATACAGAAATTGTACACATGTATTATACTCACTGGTGTTCTACTTGCTATGCGACATTTGCGCGACTATTAAAATTTTGTGCAGCTGTCGCAGAACCGGAATTTACTCGTACGAATGTATCAGTAATTTACGAATTATTGCAATTTCTGTTTACGGAGATTTAATCAAGCTGCTTTAAATCGTCAATTCCTATGTATTTCATTGCCCATTGTCCACGATTTCACGCTGATATTGATATGAAAAGTGAGATTTCAGTTAGTTTAAGTAAATTTATCAAAATGCTGCAGCTTAGCCAAAATGTTCGCATGCATGCGTGTGTCCAACAATCCATGCAAAACAAAGTTTGACTAGTATCTAAAGAGAGTAGACATAGACTAATTTTCTTGGGTCCAATTGCAAATTGTAGTCTCGATATATTGGCATTATGAATAGAGTGGTTAAGTGCTTAGCAAACCTGAGCTTCTCGGTTCGAATGTCATCGTGCAACAAGTCTCTTTACATCCACGTACGGCTATAAAAGCTACTGATGTTAGATATTGGTCAGACCAGGGATTGAATCCAAGTCCTACGGACCTCTAACTACTTAGCCACAGCGGCCGTTATCCTTCCCAAAAAAAAACCTTTTCCAAAGGTCATTAAAATAAGCATTTGTATCAGGGATGACCTCTTCATTCCTTCAATTTCTTTTCGTCGAGCGGATTCTTTAGGTTGGGAAAGTAATTTTCGGAGGGAGCTAAAACAATAGCCTGTTAACAATATATTGTAGTTTATAAGAGCAGTGTAGCATTTAAAGTTACTACGCTGGAAATTCAAAAGGTCACTAACATATCAAACTGCCCTCGTACTAAATATGTACGCGTCAATATGACGGATATATTTATAAATAATTGAACTTAAGGCACAAGGCACCCTTAAAAACCCGAAAATTTACTTCAGTCAAGTTTAGCAATATGTTCATACATTCATATATGTATGGCGGCAAGTGTCTGTGTATGGTTGCCATTCGTCTCCTGGCGGTTCCTTGAAAGCAAATACAAATACTTCGTATCATTTCTTCAATGCACCCAGCTGAAGTGCGACATGGAAATGTGATTTATGTTATTTACTTTTTTTTTTGGATTTTGCTGTTATTTTCTGACAAACATCTGCTCTTTTTTTCAAGACTATGACTAGTCTTTGCTGTGACGTGTTTTTCGCTTTTTTGTGGCGTTCTTCACTCGTACCAAAGTGCTCCCTTGTGAGCACCCTCTTTTCGTTTTCTCAACAGTGTTGTAATTGATACTTAGTAAAATATCTTCAAACTGTTGTTACAGCAGTGCGTGTCTGCGGCGTCGTTGTCATAATGCTGTCGTTTTCATTTGTGGGATTTAGATTGCACAGGAAATGCATTAATATGTAATGCGCCATATAGCATTTACTTAAAGATATTGCATTTCATATGCATCCATATAGCTTCCGCGAATACATATGTACATATCCCAGCTAGCATTTAGATGAGTGTTTGATGATTTAGGAGATATTCAAGTTGCTTGCGAGTTTTGAAAATAGTGTTTGAGGATGATTCTATTGCTTTACAGATTATTGTTAACATACAAAACCAAAATCTAACTAACTACATACATGCTTATATCGCTGCGGCACTTCTTTTCGTGTAAACAATCAGCTTTATAGCCATTCCATGTGAATAGATCGTTCCCATAATTTCACAGGCAAAACAGAAACTAAATGGGGAATTTTTGGTTTGTTACGTTTTGATATTTTTGGGAATATTTGTTTAAAAAAAAAATCGCGAATTGCTTGATACAATTTTTAAACATTTTATGCATTTAAATTTAGAACAAATATTAGTAAAAACGAATATTATATGTAGATATTAAAAAAATAAACTTGATTTTTGAAGATATTTTCAAATAGGTCCTGGTTACGTTAATCTTAACAGTTCTCCGAAATATTTTTGCCGAAAGTCTTAAAATATAACAAATTTTATATTTCCGGTGGAAAAACAGTGCCGATTTTTGTGTGTGTAGCGTAATGCACATACATACATACATACACAGGCTCCGACGAATAGTCGGACAAGCTTTTTGTATGCCCGCAAAATCGATATCAAAGTAGGAGAAGTGAGATTAAATAAAAAAAAGATCTGCGTCAGATCGATCCTTTGGTAAATTATTTTATTGATGTTAATAACAAAAATCCGCTAGCAAATCTATTTTAAACACAAATAGTTATTTAACTGAAAAACATGGGTTTCAAAGCTTAACGAATAATCGGACAGCACGCAATTTTGCTATAAAAACTATATACGAGTATCCGCAGAGCTAATTTAATGTTTTTTTTTTGAAAACGCTTTGCGCTTTTAAAGGGAATCTTTCTTTTCCATTCAGTTGGTCAAATAAACAGAAAACCAACCAAAAAATCAATCTGTGCACTCAATCTTCAGTTTAAAGTTTGTCGGATTGTTCGTTGGAACCACTGTATGTTTATTAGTGTGAGTAATTATCAAGGAGGAGGCTTTTGACATTCGCAGCCAGGCAAGATTACTTAACTTGTATGCTTGAGACTTGAGCTGGACTAATTTTAACTTATAATTCAGTTATTTATTAGACTGGCGTCCGGATATATGGATTTATGTTTTTTATTATTTAAGAATTGCGTCGAATTAAGATACGTGAATTTCTTTGTAAAAATTAATAAACATTACTTTTATTTTGATCGTTTGACGTTTTGGTCAGTTAATTACGTTAATGTTACATTGAAATGACATAAATCTTAAATTCACACATTTACACGTTTAGTCGCAAGCGCCAAATATTTTACATAGATTTCCAATTTCGCCAATATAAGTAAGCATTGACATTTTTAACCCGGAAATGAAGCTACATATCACAAATCACTAAGCTCTACTTTTAGATATGCAAAAAATCGCATATGTATAAGTATAGTAAAAATATCGTATGAACAAATGAACAGTTGATAAATGAAGCAGATTGTGACGGTTCTTCACTCTAGTACATTCATGCCACTAACAGTACTCGCAACGGTCAGCTATGTAGTTGGCACACTGCTGCACTCAACGGAAAAGCGAGTGAAGTTATAACAGAATAAAATAAAGAAAATAGCCATCAGGAAACTTTTATATGTACATAACTCTTTGTGCGGCATAAATCTTTTAAAATGCCATTAATGAAATGGAAAATGGAAATGAAATAACATTCTGCTGCTATTAATAAATAATAGCCACGATGTACACAAGCGAGCACCGACAAAGTAACATTAGATTTTGCAAAAAAAAAAACATATGACGAGATACATATATAGACACTGCACTACATACATAACGCGCTGATATCAAGCAATCGCCATCAAAGTTGGCGCGAAAACGTACACATAACCTCTTTTTTACTGCGGTTCATTCGATCAAGCGCTCACACATACAATTCCACTTTTTTATTTGACTATAGTCAGATGAATTCAAATCAATGTAAAGGTAATCTGAGTGTTCCTTGTTGAGGAAGAGAGTTCATATCTACATTCATACAATATTAATTTTAAAATCGGTACACTTTTCTATCACTGTCAGCTTAGTGGATATGAGCAAATCTCACGAGTGGTTTTTTTAGTGTCACTCCTTTTTGCAATTACATACATATATATTTCATTCAATGGAGTTCTAGAAACAAGTAAATTAAAAATTAAATCAAGTATTTGACCAACTTAAGCCTTAAAACATTTATTTTTTTACTGTCACTCGAAAAACTTATAGTTGTTTATTTTTTTAAATAACTGGGTAATTTTCAAATAGAATGTCATATAAGAGGCAACGGACATTGGCATCATATCGAGCCCTAACCGCCAAAATAACGTAAGCGACATTTTTTTCAAATCTTTCTTTTTGATGCAGTAATATTCCTAGAGCATCTAGATGCATTTCTGCTTCAAAAAGAAAATTTTGAAAAAAATGTCGCTTACGTTATTTTGGCGGTTAGGGCTCGATATACAACATATCTGTGAAGTTTCAAGAGTTTGCAACCAAATTGAAAAAGGCAGTATGCAGAATATCGGTCGCAGCTATTTTGTAATTTTTGAAATTTTTCGATTTTTTTTAATTTTAATAACTTTATATAAGTACTATGTATTTCAAAATGTTAAACTTAAACAGTGAAAATGTGATTCTTACTAAAACGAACGAAACTATGTAAATATGTGGAAATTCAAACAAAATTTTTCAGTTTGATATTCGATTAGTGAGGCAATGAAACAATAATCATTTATTTGAAGGCTTATAACTTCTCACTATAAATATTTTCCACCTTGCTTTGAAAACTTGACGAAAAAATATTATATCAGAGATATTTGCACTACGGTTCCGTTTATAACAACAACAAGTAATTTTTAGCAAAAAAAACCGACTTCAACTTCCATATAAAAAAAAAATATATATATATATCTCATGATCCACTGATCGGATCTCAACCAGATTAGTATGGGACCACCTCTGAGACACTACCTTTCCGATGCAAAAAGAATTATCGAAATCGGTTGACGTGGTCCAAAGTTATGCGGTAACATACATTAAAAAAAAAAAAGATTCCGACGAACTGATAACCTCCTCCTTTTTTGGAAGTCGGTTAAAAATAGAGAAAATGGTGAAATATAAATCGATACAAATCTGTTACTAAAGAATCGCTCTACCTGATATAATGTTTTCACAGATTCAAACAAAATCTATGTAATTAATTTTTTTAACTGTGGTGTCGTCTTCGCTGGAATGACCCATATATGTGCATAATCTTCAAGGCCCATATTTAATTACTTTTAAATGGTATGACTTTTATGTTAAGGCTTGTGAGTAAACGTGTTAGATGACTGCTTATAGTACTACGGGGCGTATACGTTACATACGCAACTACGGGTATATGAGCAAGAAATACAATTTCGCGTTGGAATCTTGTTCTTTATAACAATAACTGAAGATAATGCATTTCCGAAGATAAGTATGAAAAGGGATTGCAAAATTTTCTTGTGGCGTTTCTAAATATTTCGACTGCAGCACCATTATGAATTGCAACCTGTTTTAAAGTATATACGAATTTTCTAAATAGCTCAACTGCAGCGCACCATTTTTTGCAGAAGTATTTTTCATCATGTAGGTAAAACATCTTCTATATATAAATACGCCATAAGAAAATTTTGCAATCCCTTTTCGGAAGGCACTGTTCGCTCGATTTCAATGAAACATACACCGATTTAAAGGATATAACTTACTCTAATCCAGAAATGTTAAGCCCGATACATAGGGGGCGTGGCATCTTACATATAGACTAAAATGTGAAAACCACTATATCTCTAGAACCAATGCCGACGTTCTGAAATTGTACGCAGCTGCATATGTTATCATTAACGAACCGAAATGTAATTTCCATATCGCATATATCTGGAACACCTTATGATAAGGTAATGGAATTTGATATACCTACATCTATAATATAAAATGGCAAGAATCATTCAATTGGAACCATTTTCTACCAGATTTGTAAATCGTATTGAATCATTGTTGGATCAGTGTGTTTGCCTTCCGTTAGGTGGCGCAGGGATTGAGAGTAGAGGTGGGCATGGGACTAAATATTAAGTCCCGATCCCGCCCATCCCGAAATTCAATTTTTAACTTCCGAACCCGCTCATCCCGACGTTTTTCAGAATTGTACCGCGGGCCTGAAATTTATCCCTTAAAAAATTCACAAGTCTTGCAAATTAATTTTAAATAAAATATATTGTATGAAAGATCTGGCATCCTCCGAATATTTTGTTTTGCTTTGCTGTTCGTTTTCGTCTCAATAAAACATAAAAAGGTAATTTTTCATAAAAATTTTTTAAGGAAGATTTTCTTAATTTTCGGAGGTTTTGTCGGGAGTACCGGGGGAGGATTTTGATCCCGTTCAGTATTGGTGATAAGCAAAAAATAAAAGTGTATGAAAAAATTTCGAATTTCGACAACTGGGCAATACTAGTCTTGTATATTGAATTTGGACGAAATCGGTTCATAAATACGGCTTTTATAAATAATTCGGCTCCATCCCACCAACGAGTTTTATAGTTGCCTTTAATGGGACTTTATGCGCACGGAATAACCCCCGAAAATTTTACTTAAATCTATCCAGGGGCTTGACTTAATTACGAACAACGAAAACGGCTATATAAACAAAGAATTAATAGTAGTACAGTAAAAGCGGTAAAAAATTCGACCAAATATCGATTTTTGATTAGGTAAATCGTAATCGTTTTGATTATTTTTGAGAAAGTTAAGGCGATGTTAAAAAAACATTTGTGGGGGCTGTGGAATCGCCCCTGTCTTGGAGGTGCAAAGGTTTTTCACAATTTTCATCGATACCTTTAACTTTTACGTACAAACTCCAGAGTACCTTTTTGTTGCTCGAAAAAATCTACATTTTTTTGTTTACGGCTTTTTTTTCTAGCGTCTTTATTTTGCAAGGTAATAAAAAGTTATTGATACTCTTTTCACTTTTCGACAGTGGATTGTCCTAAAACCTTTAATTAAATGGAAGTAATACGTTTTTAATCACAATTCTAGGAAATAATGAGGGACGACTGCTATTAGAAAACAACTTTTTTATGTCTTATTTTTTGATGTTGGCCGGAAACTGTGCTCGAACCCAGGCCATGCGTAATGGTAGCGGGCACTGCTAACCACTACACCACAGTGGCCTAACGAAAAGAAATGATAAATTGTGGCATGCCTCTAATTGAGCCGTAAGGTACTATCTGCGAAATCTACCTTTGTCAACTGTAACAGGATTGCACATTTTACTTATGCAAAACTGTTTTAATGCTGCAAGATCCACAATTTGGTAACTGAATCCACTAAATTTGGTAACTGCGTATTTATTTTGATTGATTTTTTTACGATACGCAAACTTTAGATAACATTAGCAGAGATTTTTCTCTCAATTGTGGTGTATGTACGTCTTCAAGTTATCACACAAATGGAGTGAACAAAAGTTTAAGCCGACTCCTAAAGGTAGATGGGTTTTTGAGAAGCGTTTTAGCATAAAATACGCTCAAATGTTGTTTGAACCAGAAATCGAAATCGGATCCTACGGAGTTGTCGTAGGCATTTCTAAAAACACGCTTGCGTGGCCGCAACATTATACAGACTACGGGACTAGAAAGTCAATAAAAAGTCATAAGTCGCACGAAAATCTAATTCATAGCAATGCCATATACCAGACGACCATAGAAACGCCCAGTAATTTCGATATTCACAGCTGTACTAAATATAACAATTACTGGGCTGCTGTTAGATTTGTGCTAATATCAAATTCAGAAAGCAGATGTTGTAAATCGTGCCTTTGTTTTCATAATTTGTGACGCTGATATTGACTCGTGTAGGTAGTTAGTTGGCAATAAAGATTATGGGTCCAAATAAATTCTTACCCAATATTGCTGATCATATTATTATCACAAGGAGACTATTCTGATACACATTGTTTTTGTTTTTTTTTTAAATGCGCCAATGATTCAAATTTTCAATTTCTTCGTATTTTCCCACAAAGCTAAGCTAAATTTGAGAGCAAATCCATGTTCAAATGACAAGTTATTTATGTATTTAGCACAACTTTAAACTCATAATAAATGGTCGTTACTCGCCTAAATTTTTATTATTAGCTATTGTGGCTTCAAGTGTTATATATGTATGTATGTATGTATATGTAGTTCTTATGCATCTGTTATACATTGTCGTATGCCGATTGAAGTAGATAAGAGAATTTTGTTCACGTGAAATTTAACGGTCCAATGACGGTGATGCCGCGTGACTTGCGAATGTGTTGACTGTACAAACACGCAAAGCTCTACATATGTACATACATACATATGTATATGAAAGTACATATATTTCGGGACTTTTATCACAAAAAATTTAAATAAATATGCAAGCACATTAGACTGCATCACTCCCCATACAAAAAAAAAATCGGTACTATTTTTCCATTGGAACTATAAAATCTATTATATTTTAAGACGTCCACCAAAATATTTCGAAAAAAATATTAAGATTTAAGTGAGCTGGACCAATTTCAAAATACCTCCAAAAATGGAGTTTTTTATGAATAAAAACAGTTTCTTAAAAATTTTTTTGAAAAAATCCCCTCAAATGACAAAACGGTTAAAGCTTAAAAAATTTCCATAAAAATATTAAAAAAAAAAATAAAAAAAAATTGAACGGAATCGTAATGATGAGATTTTTGATGCTGTTTTTTAACTTTTTTTAAAGATTGGTATAAGAAAAACTTGAATAACTGAGCCTAAGCTCTTCTGATTTAGACTTAAGAGGTGTCGGTGGAAAGGTATTTTCTCACCCTTTTTATTTCTTTGCTAATAAACTCATTCAAAGGATGAAAGAAAAAGGTAGGATGAACGAACGTTATTCAAAGATGATGTAAGATGTGTTGGTATTGAAAAAAAAATTGGGACACGAAGGCTTTTTTTTTAACAGAAATAAAAACAGAGTGAAAATACCTTTCTACTGAGATCCCATAAGTCTAAATCGGATTAGTTTTGGCCCAGTTATTCAAGTTTTTCGTAAATCAATCTTTGAAAAAAAGTAAAAAAAACAGCATCAAAAATCTCATTCTTACGATTCCGTTGAAAAGATTTTCATATATTTTTATGCAGCTTTTTTAAGCTTAATCTAGTTTGTCATCTGAGGGACTTTTTTCAAAAAGTTCTTTACGAAACTATTTTTATTAATAAATAGCTCCATTTTTGGAGGTATTTTCAAACCGGTCCAGCTCACTTAAATCTTAATATTTTTCCCAAATATTTTGGCGAACGTCTTAAAATATAATAGATTTTGTAATCCCGGCGGAAAAACCGCAACTTTTTTTCGTGATGCAGTCTAATGCACATAAATACACTACGCTTCACTTGGATAGGAGGCACATACATAATTATACCTTTCATGAATATGAAATGGTATAACATTGGTCCTATGTTTGTACATAAGTATCAGAAGAGGAAGAGATAGACTCATGAAAATGGACTTAAATGATCAAAACGTTGTGCTAAGTCGATGTTGATTATTAAGATACGAGATTTTTTGTTATAAGGGTTATCTTCCACACCACTAATTGTTCAGATATAACTTTTTTATATAATTCCTCTATCTACTATGTACGTATGCACATATGTTTACTTATTTTTCTTATAGAAACTTGCCCATATCTTTACAGGTATCCAATATGGTATGCACACTGACTCAAACAAAAGACCACGTGTAGATATTTTTTTTTTTTTTTAATATTAGTAATGATTTTAGAGCTAAATTTTTCTTGTTAACCATATAAGTCACAATTTCAAACTTTATACAAATTTTAGGAACGAATTTTCATCACAATTTCAACTTTTTATTCTGCATCTTTAGAACATTTTTGGGTATGCAATTTTATAGCCCACACAATTTTAGTCTAACGAAGTGCAAATTACAAACGCCTAAAATTTCTCGTTGATTTTTGAGAAATCTAGTTTGGTATAACGGAATCCATTTTTACAAAGCATCTTTAAGCAAATATGTAGTTTTTTCCACCTACATATATTTGGATTTAAGGCCACCGTGCGCCGGTCTTGAGATTATTTTATAGCCGCCTAATTAATAGATAACAATAAACTCATCTCGCTATACATAGCTATCTGTTTAAGATAAGATAACCGCAAATAATACATAGATATGTACATATATATATATATACGCTGACAAAAGTGAAAATATATATTAAAGATATAACAGAAGTGTGCATTTACGTATGCGACTTAGCTCACCAAAATATGGTTTTCATTGAATGACAGTTATCTTTAAACATATCCACTCATCTAAACAAGTTGTCACACAACTTTCTTCTGCTCATCACTGATAAATATTCGAAAAAAACTTGAGTATGCCAATCTCTATGCAATTGTGCGAGAAAGTTAAAACAATTGTACAAATTATCAGCATTCACATTCGTCGAACCATACTACGGTATATTCGCATTCGAATTGTATGCATGTAGTATATTGACATTAAAAGGCGTAATTACTATGTTAGCTTTTGGAAATATATAATGAACAATAGAGTGTGGCATGCATTACCGTATTTAACAGAAAGCATTTGACATTATTGGCATATTGCATGCAATGCCAACTCTTGATCTTCCACTGCGTGTGCATGCAACAATATTCACTTCCTCCCGCAGATATCCATCGTTTTATAATTCATCATCGAATTACCAGTAACCGGTTACGTGTCCATATGCTTTGGACTCGTAACAGAGTGGAGAGTTATCAAATTTTTTTCTATTCATTTGTGTAAAATAGGTTAGCAATTAAATTTGTTATCGAAGAATTGAATTGCCTCACGAAATTGCGCCATTTGAACTTCCGCGAATATGCAGGTGAAGCTATTCACCCAATTATTCCACTACATATTCGCTTAACTACAAGTTTATATGTACATATGTATACATACGTATATCGTGACCGTTGCATGCAGACGTACACATATGCATACGTATATACTTACATACATGCATATCTATGTACAGTTACTATATACCGATTGGTAAATAAATTCAATTATATGTTAGGCCATGTGCATCCTCATCTGCGCGGTCTGCTGCGTGATTAAGTGGCCATTATTTTGAGTAGCTATTGAAATAAAGATAGTACATACTTGGAATGTTAATCCCGGGACCACGGTGTTTTTAAGGTCCCCAAAATCCCGGGATTCTTGGCAATCCCGGAATTTTCGGGATCTGTAATTTGCACTGATGGCAAACGGTATTGGCTATATTTGCTTTTTATACCCGAGCGCACTTGTGCACAAGGGTATTATAACTTTGTTCACATAACGGTTGTTTGTAACAGGCAAAACGAATCGAGATAGATATAGACAAATGTATACATAAATGATCAGAATGAACAGAGAAATCGATTAAGCGGTGACTGTCTGTCCGTCCGTCCGTCCGTCCGTCCGTCCGTCCGTCTGTGCACACGATAACTCGAGTAAAAATTGAGATATCTTAACGAAACTTGGTACGTGAACTTCCTTTGGGCGTGGGACGGATGGTATTGAAAATGGGCGAAATCGGATAATAACCACGCCTACCTCCCATATAACGGTAATTTTAAGAAATACGAAAACTGCGATATTTTAGTAACTACTGAAGATAATCCACTCAAAATTGATACTTACAATGAGTTTCAGACGGAAAACATGAATATTAAAAATTTTTGGAAAATGGGCGTAGCCACGCCCACTTATGGTTACATGTGTATATCTTGGTAACCGCTGCACCAATTTCTTCCAAACTTGGCACAGTTGTTGGCCTTAGTACAGCATACTAAATGGCTGAAAATTTTAAAAATCGGACAATAACCACGCCTACCTCCCATATAACGGTAATTTTCAGAAAAACGAAAACTGCGATATTTTAGTAACTACTGAAGATAATTCACTAAAAATTGATATTTGCAATGAGTTTTAGACGAAAAATAAGAATATTACAAAATTTTGGCAAATGGGCGTAGCCACGCCCACTTATGGTTACATGTGTATATCTTGGTAACCGCTACACCAATTTCTTCCAAACTTGGCACAGTTGTTGGTCCTGGTACAGCATACCAACTTGCCGAAAATTTCTAAAATCGGACAATAACCACGCCCACATCCCATATAACGGTAATTTCGAGAAATACAAAATCTTCGATAAATCAGTAAATATTGAAGCAAATTTATTCAAAATTGATGATTGCAACAATTCTTTACCAAGAAATACGTTTATGACAAAATTTTGGAAAATGGGCGTAGCACCGCCCACTTGTGATCACATATATGTATATCGGTAACCGTTCTACCAATTTGTACCAAACTCGGTGTGGTTATTGTGCTTGCCACTTAAATGCAAAACGTTGAAAATTATTGAAATCGGACTAAAATTACGGCCGCTTTTTATATAACGGTAAATTTCAGAAATGCTTGAAACTGCAATATTTCGCACCCCGGCTTATCATGTAGCGGTAGCTTTCGGAAAGGTGGAAAACATATATTTAATACTTGCGCCGGGTATTTAATGTTCGGCTCCGCCCGAACTTAGACTTTCTTACTTGTTTTTAATTAGTGATTCATATTTTTTTAAATTTTAAATACAAATATCAATTTATTCGCGAAACCATGGGCCAGATATAGCAAAATTGCGTTTTTAGTTTTTTACTCGGGCGCGCCATGGGTCAGTAATTCAAAAATAATTTCAAAAATTCAGAGAAATGTGCTTAAAGAAAAAAGTATGGGTATCAAATTAAAGATGAAATTATGTTATTGAAAATGTCGTATTAAAATTGTATCCTTGAAATTTCGCAATATTTGTTAAAAAAAAATAAAGTTAAAGACTTATATAACTCGATAACATTCGCATTTCGTCCTTCTAACTTTATCAGCTTAAAGAATAACCTAAATATTCGTCCTTGTGAATATAAAAATTTTTAATTTTTTCAAATTATAAAGAAATTTCCTCTTGCATTTGGTACTCATATCTTTATTCTACATTGCATTGAATTTTTAAAACAATTTTTGGAATAGATCATATCTTTGAAATTACAAAGTCCTTTAAAATAATTCCAGACGTCAGAGAGAAAAAATAGAAACCTAACTTTAAATAAAAAAGTAGATTTCAAACCTATTTATTTATTTTTTTTTTGTGGTAGCAAACAATATAGAGGCAATTTCTTCGATTTAAGTTGTTCAAAAGTAATAAATAAAGTAATGCGGACTAATTTCGGGATCCCGGGATTGTGACAACGACATCCGCTCCCGGGATCCGAAATAGCTGAAAAATTAACATCCCTAGTACATACCTACTGACGTTTGTACGTACTTAGTACGAGTTCTTTGGATTTTGAAATTTTTCCATTAGATAGTGTTTTAATTTAAAAGTTATTGACTTTGTTTAGTTATAATTACTTTTTCTAAATGCCAAACCTATCATTTTTACATTCATTCAATTTCAATTGTTTTTGCTTGTATTTGTCGTTTGGCCATTTAAAATAAAATCGTAATTTGTTGACGGTAAAATGCAATTTAGATTAGAAAGCGGTATGAGCACGTATGTAGCTCGATTGGCAGTAATGTAGTAGATATGCACCTGTATGTTTTCAAGTATGCCTCTACGAGCAAAAACGTTAATTTTAATTAATTGCTAATACAATCGATAGCCTACAACAACGGCAATGACGACGGTGGGTCGGTCTGTCTGTATTTAAGTGGATATGGCATCATTTGTTGCAATCATGTGAATTGGTCTTATGTAACTTACCTGTTCCCATTATTTTCACGTGAGTGAATTGGCTTATATGTACTCGTATGTAGCGCCAATTAAACAATTAGGTAGTTATTGATCATTTAAAAGTATAATAAATAGCCATATGTTGTATACGTACATATGTGTGCAGGGTAGTACATTATTTGCAGGAAATGTATCTAACTATAAGTTAACTTGCAGTTGATTAGGTCTGCATTAGGTGTCAACTAACTTGTAGCTAACTATTTTCGGACATACAATATCACTAAGAAAATAAATTTTTAAAGTTTTTTTACGTTTTTGTTTATTTGCATTATATAACATTACATATTTGCTTACATATTCTGCTGTAGGTGTTCCCATAGAATTCTGTCAGACATAACTTCAAAATGATAATATAAAATTTTCTTCTTCATTTTATTTGTCCTGAATTCGAAAAAATATTTGTGTAGTGTATTCAAAGTAAATTTTGTATGAGTATATTAGAATAGAAACTCGTTTGAAAAAAATCTCGATTATGTCTGCATAAATTTACAACTCGCTCCAAGTTGGTTTGTCATAGCTACACTCTAAAAAATTTTTGTTTAAATTTGCGCATATTAAGATAGGTAACTAGTTTCCTCTCTTCATGAATGCAAATTTAGACTCCGTGTTAATTAAATTAATCACTGCCCGTTTACTTTTACTTATCACATTTGTGACGTAGAACAAATTTCAAATTCAATTTATTGTTCACAATTTTACAGATTACACATAAAATGTTTAAAATTTGCTCTAACAAATTTTTGTTTACATTTACCCATATAAAGGGAGGTAACCAGAGAGGAATCTCCTAATGTGTGCAAAATTAAACACTGTATGTTTACTTTTAATTCCCAAATTTGTCCCGTAAAGAAAAATTACACACAAAGTGTTTAAAATTTAATGAATAACTATGTAATAACACTATACAAAAATGGGCAACGTTTTTTTTTATGTATTGAGGAAATTTACGGTGACTGTTATACCAAACCTCTATCACGAAAGTCGCGAAAAATATTGTGAAGTGCAAAATGCTTCATTTTAATATGGCCGTATTTGAATTGGATATTTATATTAAACATTACACTACGGTCGAACACGTTTTCATTTGATTTAAATACGTTTTTATTTGATTTTACTAGTTTTTTCCCCTTGGTGTATTCTCAAATACGCGCATGCTAAATTTTCGTATGAAATTATTATTATTTTTTTTTTGAACGATAATCAAATAAAAACTATTAATTTTTACTATGTGTTATTTCTCTCAGTGTAGATAATAATGTAATAAATGCAAAATTTTATTTTTATTTTTTGGTAGAAGTCAATATCTAGAACACTGTACGCATTACATAGGTCCTAAGTAAAAAATTAATAATAGCTCCTTGGCTCCAAAAGCACTGTAATACTACTAGTATTGAACGCGAATCTTAAATGAATATTTTCTTTGAATCGTTTCGTTTATTTCGAAGCTCATTTATTTACATAAATACATACATATATGTATACTGTACAAGACAAAGCCTACTCGTGGTTGAAGTTCGTCTAATTCCACTGTTATTTTATTTTTACATTGAATCAGTCAATTGTTTTATTGTTTTTATACAAATATCGGTAACTGGCAAGTAAACAAATCCGATTCAGTTCATTACAGTTAATTACAAATCAAATCACCACAATTACCAAAGTGTTTAGCGAAATGTATAAACACCAGCCACCTAGTAGGTAATTAAAAATTATTTTTGCACTCAGCCCTCATGGAAAATAATTTATGTATATGTACTCTAACATACATATATGTACATATATTGTACATACATAAATACGGCTTGGTAGGGGACTAACTACTTGCTATTGTTTGCATAGTGGCTAATTTGCCTGGAAAAGCAAAAAAAAAAAGAAACAAAATTAACTGTGAATTTGAAATTGACGTGAGAAATGCGATACTAAGTTGCGGTATCAAATGCCAATACCGGTAACTATGCTATTAACCAACAACTGGTAAGCGGTAATATGTCAGTATGCAATAATGCTCACAAATCAAGCTGACTAATGGCCAATAACAACAATACGCAAGTACTACATACATATGCATGCGCTTTTGTTTGGCCGATTTAAATGCGCGTAAATTGCTCGTGATTAGGAAAAATTAGTCAAAGTTTGAAAAAGTCTTTTTGTAGAACGCTGAGAATTAGAATTTTAGAAAGTCAGAAAAGTTAAATTTTTTTTGGTGCCCAATTTTTGATATTTTTTTAAAAGCATATGCTACATACATACATACATACATAGTAGTTCGATTATAAAGTATTAACTACGAGTACAAACGTAATCTACATACATACATACCTTGATTCGATTTATACTAGCCAAATCGTAAATATTTATAAATTATCAAACATTTTGTGTGTTTCCTTTGTGTATTGTCATTTCTATGCAATGATTCATTGTGAATATCGCTTGCGCTCGCGCATTAAAACTGGATTTACCAGATTTTTACTTTAAAGATGGTGCGACAAAGGCATTGAAGGAATTCGTGACACACCGACTCAAAGCATTCAATATATTTTAATGCATTGAAGGCATTGTATTTGAGTTGTTGTATATAAAAAAGATTTTTTTTCCTAAATCTATTTAATAAAAGACGGCTACAAAAAAATAAAAGTGATTTTTTTAGGAGACGCGTTTTAAGTTTTCAATTGACACTCGCCATGCTAAAAAAGAGGGAATAAATTTAATCATACTGAAATTGCACACGATTTTAGTATGACATTTTTACAGAATATGAAATATGATAAAAAAAAATTATTATGTACTCTTATTTCAGAATTGCAGCTTTTTTTTATTATAACAGTCTTTTAATAGACGAGCGTTATGTACGAACATCGCTGTCATTGCTACGCATGAATAAAAATGAGCTTTAGCTTCGACACGATTTTGAGTTTATGCTCACTCCATCAGTGCAAAAGTTGAGTCGGAGCTTAAGCTCACTTTTTATGCATGAGGCCCATTATTATAAAAGGTCCCAACAACTAAAACTTATGTTGCATATGAATCGATTAATTACCAAAGGGAACACAACACGTCAGCATGTTTTCGATACGATAATGTTGATGCAGTTCGGTCCGTTTGAAGTAGTTCTGCACTTTCTGAACTGAGTTGGTGTCAGCTAGGTATTTTTCTATGACATTCGGCAATTGGATAAACGCACCTTCCCTATAAAGGGTGCGGACATTCCAGGGGCATATCTAAGGATATTTGAGAGCGGTAATAATACGAGGCTTTTCAGGTAATTTTTTTTGCGTCGCTTGTCCCAAGGCCAGCGTACAACCCACTGCTGGGATGTTTTTTTGGTTTTATTATCCGAATACACGTTTATATAGCAAGCCGCTTGCAGCTGCACCTACTGGTGAACATAGGTGGCAATCC
>NW_023458558.1:2149948-2154881 GCF_013731165.1 Rhagoletis pomonella
TCTCTATGCAATTGTGCGAGAAAGTTAAAACAATTGTACAAATTATCGGCATTCACATTCGTCGAACCATACAACGGTATATTCGCATTCGAATTGTATGCATGTATATGTATATTGACATTAAAAGGCGTAATTACTAAGTTAGCTTTTGAAAATACATATATAATAAACAATAGAGTGTGGCATGCACACTATGGCATTACCGTATTTAATAGAAAGCATTTGACATTATTGGCATATTGCATGCAATGCCAACTCTTGATCTTCCACTGCGTGTGCATGCAACAATATTCACTTCCTCCCGCAGATATCCATCGTTTTATAATTCATCATCGAATTACCAGTAACCGGTTACGTGTCCATGTGCTTTGGACTCGTAACAGAGTGGAGAGTTATCAAATTTTTTTCTATTCATTTGTGTAAAATAGGTTAGCAATTAAATTTGTTATCGAAGAATTGAATTGCCTCACGAAATTGCGCCATTTGAACTTCCGCGAATATGCAGGTGAAGCTATTCACCCAATTATTCCACTACATATTCGCTTAACTACAAGTTTATATGTACATATATATATCGTGACCGTTGCATGTAGACGTACACATATGTATACGTATATACTTACATACATGCATATCTATGTACAGTTATACACCGATTGGTAAATAAATTAAATTATATGTTAGCCCATGTGCATCCTCATCTGCGCGGTCTGCTGCGTGATTAAGTGGCCATTATTTTGAGTAGCCATTGAAATAAAGATAGTACATACTTGGAATGTTAATCCCGGAAGCACGGTGTTTTTAAGGTCCCCAAAATCCCGGGATTCTTGGCAAGTAGTCCCGGAATTTTCGGAATTTGTAATTTGCACACGGTATTGGCTATATTTCTTTTTTTTATTTAGTGATTCATATTTTTTTTAATTTTAAACACAAATATCAATTTATTCGCGAAACCATGGGCCAGATATAGTAAAATTGCGTTTTTAGTTTTTTACTCGGGCGCGCCATGGGTCAGTAATTCAAAAATAATTTCAAAAATTCAGAGAAATGTGCTTAAAGAAAAAGTATGGGTATCAAATTAAAGATGAAATTATGTTATTGAAAATGTCGTTTTAAAATTGTATCCTTGAAATTTCGCAATATTTGTTAAAAAAAAATTAAAGTTAAAGACTTATATAACTCGATAACATCTTCGCATTTCGTCCTTCTAACTTTATCAGCTTAAAGAATAACCAAAATATTCGTCCTTGTGAATATAAAATTTTTTAATTTTTTCAAATTCTAAAGAAAATTTCCTCTTGCATTTGGTACTCATATCTTTATTCTACATTGCATTGAATTTTTAAAACAATTTTTGGAATCGATCATATCTTTGAAATTACAAAGTCCTTTAAAATAATTCCTGACGTCAGAGAGAAAAAATAGAAACGTAACTTTAAATAAAAAAGTAGATTTCAAACCCATTTATTTATTTTTTTTTTGTGGTAGGCAATTTCTTCGATTTAAGTTGTTCAAAAGTAATGAATAAAGTAATGGGGACTGCTTCCGGGATCCCGGGATTGTGATAACGACATCCCGAAACTCCCGGCATCCGAAAAAGCTGAAAACTCAACATCCCTAGTACATACATATGTACGTACTGACGTTTGTACGTACTTATTACGAGTTCTTTGGATTTTGAAATTTTTCCATTAGATAGTGTTTTAATTTAAAAGTTATTGACTTTGTTTAGTTATAATTACTTTTGCTAAATACCACACCTATCATTTTTACATTCATTCAATTTCAATTGTTTTTGCTTGTATTTGTCGTTTGGCCATTTAAAATAAAATCGTAATTTGTTGACGGTAAAATGCAATTTAGATTAGAAAGCGGTATGAGCACGTACATATGTAGCTCGATTGGCAGTAATGTAGTATGTAGATATGTACCTGTATGTTTGCAAGTATGCCTCTACGAGCAAAAACGTTAATTTTAATTAATTGCTAATACAATCGATAGCCTACAACAACGGCAATGACGACGCGACGGTGGGTCGGTCTGTCTGTATTTAAGTGGATATGGCATCATTTGTTGCAATCATGTGAATTGGTCTTATGTAACTTACCTGTTCCCATTATTTTCACGTGAGTGAATTGACTTATATGTACTCGTATGTAGCGCCAATTAAACAATTAGGTAGTGACTGATCATTTAAAAGTATAATAAATAGCCATATGTTGTATACGTACATACAGTATCGGTCATATCTATAGCACGCCATTTCAAAGTGATATTGTGTGCCACTTATGCTTATTTATTTATTTTTAAGAATTTTCAATTAAAATACAGTTCTTTCTCTAACAAACCTCATATAAACCCAAGTTTAACAATTTGTAGAAAACTTTAAAAAAGTGCAACAAAGTTTCACCTAAGTTTCAAACTTTTTTCTCGGAAGTGTTAGAATTTTGTTGAGTACACAGTTTTTTAGCCACTGCAATTTTAGTCTGCTAATGTGCAAATTTCAAGTGGCTACGAATTACCGTTAATTTTTTAGAATTTTTTTTGTGGCATTGGCTTTCATATAATGAATAAACTCAATTTATTTGTATATGGATGAAAACCGCAACACCTTTGGCGAACAAAATTCTAAAAAATCAACGGTAACTTTCAGTCACTTGAAACTTGCACATTATCAGACTGAAATTGATTGGTCTATAAAACTGTGTATTCAGAAAAATTGAAACACTTCCGAGAAAAAAGTTTGAAATTTAGGTTAAAATTTGTTGTACTTTTTTGAAGTTTTCTACGAATTGTTAAACTTGGGTTTATAAGGGGTTTGTTAGAGAAAGAACTGTATTTTAATTGAAAATTCTCAAAAATAAATCAATGAACATAAGTTGCCCACAATATCACTTTGAAATGGCGTGCTATAGATATAACCGATACTGTATGTGTGTAAGGTAGTACATTCTTTGCAGGAAATGTATCTAACTATAAGTTAACTTGCAATTGATTAGGTCTGCATTAGGTGTCAACTAACTTGTAGCTAACTATTTTCGGACATACAATACCACTAAGAAAATAAATTTTTATTTTTTTTTTACTTTTTTGTTTATTTGCATTATTTAACATTACATATTTGCGTACATATTCTGCTGTAGGCGTTCTCATAGAATTCTGTCAGACATAACTTCAAAATGATAATATAAAATTTCCTTCTTCATTTTATTTGTCCTGAATTCGAAAAAATATTTGTGTAGTGTATTCAAAGTAAATTTTGTATGAGTATATTAGAATAGAAACTCGTTTGAAAAAAAAATCTCGATTATGTCTGCATAAATTTACAACTCACTCCAAGTTAGTGTGTCATAGCTACACTCTTAAAAATGTTTGTTTAAATTTGCGCATATTAAGACAAGTAACTAGTTTCCTCTAGTCATGAATGCAAATTTAGACTCCGTGTTAATTAAATTAAACACTGCCCGTTTACTTTTACTTATCACATTTGTGGCGTAGAACAAATTTCAAATTCAATTTATTGTTCACAATTTTACAGATTACACATAAAATGTTTAAAATTTGCTCTAACAAATTTTTGTTTACATTTACCCATATAAAGGGAGGTAACCAGAGAGGAATCTCCTAATGTGTGCAAAATTAAACACTGTATGTTTACTTTTAATTCCCAAATTTGTCACGTAAAGAAAAATTACACACAAAGTGTTTAAAATTTAATGAATAACTATGTAATAACACTATACAAAAATGGGTAACGTTTGTTTTATATATTGCGGAAATTTACGGTGACTGTTATACCAAACCTCTATCAAATACGTGCAGGCTAAATTTTCGTATGAAATTATTATTTTTTTATTTTTGAACGATAATCAAATAAAAACTATTAATTTTTACTATGTGTTATTTCTCTCAGTGTAGATAATAATGTAATAAATGCAGTTGTTGATGCAAAATTTTATTTTTATTTTTTGGTAGTAGTCAATATCTAGAACACTGTACGCATTACATAGGTACTAAGTAAAAAATTAATAATAGCTCCTTGGCTCCAAAACCACTGTAATATTACTCGTTTCGTTTATCGTATACTGGCCTACTCGTGGTTGAAGTTCGTCTAATTCCACTGTTATTTTATTTTTACATTGAATCAGTCAATTGCTTTATTGTTTTTATACAAATATCGGTAACTGGCAAGTAAACAAATCCGATTCAGTTCATTACAGTTAATTACAAATCAAATCACCACAATTACCAAAGTGTTTAGCGAAATGTATAAACACCAGCCACCTAGTAGGTAATTAAAAATTATTTTTGCACTCAGCCCTCATGGAAAATAATTTTTGTATACATATGTACTCTAACATACATACATATACATATATTGTACATACATATACATATATTGTACATACATAAATACGGCTTTGTAGGAGACTAACTACTTGCTATTGTTTGCATAGTGGCTAATTTGCCTGGAAAAGCAAAAAAAAAAAAAACAAAATTAACTGTGAATTTGAAATTGACGTGAGAAATGCGATACTAAGTTGCGGTATCAAATGCGGTAATATGCGGTAATATGTCATGCAATAATGCTCACAAATCAAGCTGACTAATGGCCAATAACAACAATACGCGAGTACTACATACATATGCATGCGCTTTTGTTTGGCCGATTTCAATGCGCATAAATTGCGCGTGATTAGGAAAAATTGGTCAAAGTTTGAAAAAGTCTTTTTGTAGAACGCTGAGAATTAGAATTTTAGAAAGTCAGAAAAGTTAAATTTTTGTTGGTTCCCAATTTTTGATATTTTTTTAAAAGCATATGCTACATACATACATACATAGTAGTTCGATATTAAAGTATTCGATTTATACTAGCCAAATCGTAAATCAATTATATAAATAGGCAATCATGTTTCCTTTACACCCCTTTTAC
>NW_023458558.1:2154981-2161323 GCF_013731165.1 Rhagoletis pomonella
TGTGAGTGAGTTCGAAAAGGCTAAGATCGTTAAATTTATGTATTCGTTTTTTTTTATTGTATTGCGGTCTTTAGAATACCTTACACTAAATATGGTTATGTTTAAATAGCCCGTATATGTATTTATGTACACATGTAAGTATGCATGTACAGTGGTGGCCTTATAATTAGAAACGACGTGCTGGAAAAAACCAAAATCACTGTACAAGTTTGTTTAAGACGGACACTGTAAGTGATGAGCACCGTTATTCATAGAGTAGGCCATGAACATTGTTGTTAAACAAACACGTGCTGATTCGATGATTGGGTATTAAAAAAAAATTAAAATTATTTCGCGGTGTGTGTTTCTTGGCTGGCCACGCAATTAGAAACGCGCAGTTTTTTCTTTATTTTCTAGACTTGTCTTGGAGTTAGCGATAAAGTGAGTATACTTCGAAAGGAGCCATAGTTAGCTTGCAATAATTTTGATACATTTTAGTTGTTAGAATGGGCAAAAAAAAAGTCATGCACTCCAAAAATGAGGGAGTTAATTGTGAAGTGTTATCAAAAAGAGAAACTGTCGATGTCGGCTATCGCACAAAGGTTTGCTTGCTCCAAAAAGATGGTATTTGGAGCAATTCATTTATACAATAAAATCAAGACGTTTGAAACCCCTAGCAGGAAGCCCCGGCCTCGAAAAACTACTCCAACTGAAGATAGGCTTATTTGTAGGACCAGCAAGAACAACCCATTCATGTCTTCGCGTGAAATAAAGGCTGAAGTTGGGCATCAAATTAACGCGGAAATCTCCGCTCGGACGATAAGAAGGCGCTTACAAGAGTCGGGACTTCGTGGGTGCATTGCACAAAAAAAACCGCATGTATCAAAAAAAAATATTAAGAGGCGGTTGCGGTTCGCAAAGGAAATGCTTAATAAACATCCACGATACTGAAATAGAGTTCTCTGGAGTGACGAATCGAAGTTTAATTTATTCCAATCCGATGGAAAAACGTATGTGAGGCGTCCTCCAAGCATGGCTTTAAACCCCAGGTACACTGTGAAAACGGTAAAACACGGTGGCGGATCTATTATGGTTTGGGGAGCCTTTTCCTGGCGTGGTGTGGGCCCAATTGTGCGAATTCAAGGAATAATGGACCAACATCAATATAAAAATATTCTGGAGAATGTAATGGAACCATATTCCTTTGAGAATATGCCAGTCCATTACATTTTCCAGCATGACAATGACCCAAAACACACTTCCAGGTTAGTGAAGAGCTGGCTTTCGGATCAAAATATTGATGTTTTGGACTGGCCCCCCGCAAAGTCCGGATCTCAATCCGATTGAAAACTTATGGGCAATTGTGAAACGAGATCTCAAGGACAAGAAACCGCGAAATAATGATGAATTGTTTCAATTGGTGCAGCAGAGCTGGAACAGCATATCTGTCCAAACATGTCAACATTTAATACAAAGTTTACCGAGAAGATTGGACAATGTTATCAAAAATAAGGGTTATCCCACAAGATATTAAAAATTATGACCATTTTGTTTAACTTTGTGAAGATATTTTTAAGTTGTCGCTGCCGTTTCTAATCATATGACCAAACTGAAATCGGTGTTTTTTTGGGTTTAGTTAATTTTCTTAAAAATAGTGTTAATGTTGTGAATTTTCTTATGTTAAACTCAAAGATAACTTGTTACTTTATTATTTCTAATTAATAGTTTTGATGTGGCGAAATAAATTTTTAAAATATATTAGCAAAATTATATGCAGCAAAGTCGTTTCTAATTATAAGGCCACCACTGTACATATGTATGTATGTGCGCCATGTAGCAAGTATAGTTATTTATCTGTAAGGTACTTGATACATATTCACCAAGCCAAGTGTTGCCTTTTCTTTGTGTTGCCAATTGTTTTGTTGCGAATAAAGTGAATATGCGGATTTGGAATTGGATCGGTTGCAATATACATACACATATGTATGCAAGATATAACCAAATGTGTACCCTACAAGACAGCTGAGTATCATATGAGTACTCATATTATCATTACTCCTAATCACAAAAGTGCTTATCAAAGTCCTCATTTTCGTTCAGGCCATGGGAAAAAATTGAGTACTTTCCCCTCAATGTTGTCATCAGAAAGTCCTCAGTACTAATAGTCGAACTACTCATTTATGCCGTACTACAAAAACAAAAGTGTAAATGTGTGAGAATTTTTGCCTAAAGTGCTCAGCAATGTCTTGTAGGGTAGCTTTGTGTATACATGCATATGTACATATGTGCATAAGTGCTGCTACAATAGTTGCGGGTGCTAGCTGGATACAACGCAGAACGGCGAACTGCATGGCAAAACTAGTTTGTATTGAATTTTTTCACTTTTTGCCAAACATGCGTACCCATACTTGCGCTATGTAAAACAATGGTGAGGGGGTGGACGATACGTGCCTAGCATTTTTCATTTCATTTTTCACAAGCAGTCAACTAAGTAGAAAAAAAAACCAAAAGTCTATGAATAATATCGCAAATAAGCAAACGCATCTACATGCATATAGTATGTATACGCATAAACTATGCGTACCTTTATAAATTTTTTGCACACTTCATGGGAATACGCGTACGAAAAGTGACTGCTGACGAGCTCAAGCTGGTATATACTATGGCTACGGTGACCAGGTTTCGGTGGATCAAAATCGGGACACTTAGAATAAAAAGACATAACATCTTTTAATGCAGTTTTATTTAGGACAAAACAAAAAGAAAGAAACTTGAATTTTGATCTCAAAAATATATACATACAATATATGTATACGTTTTAGCAAATTTTGGCTACTTTTCTATGTTTAAAAAATATTTATTTATGACCATTTTATGAAAATATAGCTTACAAACATCTAAAAAAGATTTCAAGCTATATAGAACATTTACAAAAATTCGACGAATTTTGACAAATGTTGGTAAAAATTTTAAACCTTATAATTAAATGTCTAGCATTTTTTTGAGCATAGAATTTTGTAGCCCAACAAATTTTAGTATAACAACATGCAAGTACGAAGCTCCGTTGATTTTTGGCAAATTTTTTGTTCGCGCATTTGCTTCCATGCAAAGTATTTTCGACAATTTTTTTTGTATGGCCAACTCCCTCCACAAAAAAATTTACCAAATTTCCACTTCGTTTCAATAGAATTGAATGGGCTACAAAATCACGTACTCAGAAATTTTCTAAGAAGTAAATTTAAAAAGCTCAAAATTTTCATAAAACTTTGTCGAATTTCGCAAATTTTAGTACAAAGTTTTATTTAAAAGGTTTTTGTTATATAACGAGCTACACTTTCATAAAAAAATAACATTGAATAATCAAAACGAGAATGCCCAAGGAATACTAAAAATGTCTCTTCCCTATTTACATTTTCGCCATTGTATTTTTTTATAATTTCATTAAATTCAAGTTACCAAGAATCATTTCATTAAAAAACCCTTAACAAAAAGTTCATTTGATTTTTAAGGACCACCCGAATATATATGTATATATTATGCATTGCACTGCATATGCATTATGTTTTTGTAGACCAGTATTTTCACGATTTTTGCCACCGCAGGAATTGGCACATACATATTTTCACTTTCCCTAAAATGCCACAGCAGCAAGTTGATTTTCTTTTTTTTTTTTTAAACTAAATATGCACTTTTTTGCAAGATTTTCCGTTTATTCTTATTTTTTGTGGTGTGGAATTTTTTCTCACCTATGTATGGTATGTATGTGCATTTTTATTGTAACTAAACGAGTGAATATGCAATTTTTGCTTGGCGGCGAAATCATTGCATAGCCTCAAGTACAAATCTCGGAAATCCGCTAAAGAATGCGGTCGCACCGGTATTGGCTGGGCACACGTCTGATGCCACCAAGTTGACATGAATACGCTGCGATGAGGTCTAGCGGCGCGTGCATTGAACAAAAAAGTGGAAAATAAAACAAATAGTATAAAACACTTCAACAAAACAAAAGCACAATTGATTTCCCCAGCTTTAAGCTTTGCATTACTCCTGCTTGTTTGAGATTCATCCCACATTCGGGTGATTCGGTACTATAAAAATAAACATTTTGCCAATTCATTGTTTGCTATGTATCTATGTATTATATCGCTCATTCACTAAAAGATGCACAACTCAATTTAAGCTGCAGAACGTGGAGATGCATATGAAGCATGATGAATCATGATAGACGCATTCATCATCGCATCTCTCATTTACTAAAGGAATGCTTTCAATGCAAACTAAAGACTTTAAACGCCGCTCCCCAAAAATCCCATTTTTTTTTTTTAAGTTATGCCAGTCTTTCAGGAAATGAGCGATATGTAAAGTTGACATAAATGGCGCGGTCATGGCGTGAAGAGTATTGCTTTAAAAATGCTTCAACATGCTGGATGCCACATTGTTTTGCTCATTAAACGAATTTAGGTGTAAGTGACGAGCACGTAAAGTGACTCTGTAATTTAAGTAGGCGAAGAGACTCAACAAGAAAATAATAAATACTCGTACTTAAATGGCGTAAAAGCTTATAAAAAATAAAGTAAATATAAATGAAAATAAAATTGTGAAATGCTGCAAGAGTGACGTCTCCTGGAGAGTAAACTGCCCATTAAGGGCTTTTTTCCATCCACGTACATACCTAATTGCGATTCATGCCTCTACTTGTCTTCTGAAAATGTAGCATCGACTCTTCGCGATAAGGAACAAGACAAGGGCGTTTCTCTACTTTGACTTTTGCAATAATGGATTATCTGAGATGATCTGATCAAGTGCCTTTTAAAAATTCCGGGGAAAGTCTTATATATAGCTTATTTATAGGCCGATTTGGCTCCTTTTTATAATATATGTATATTGGTTATTGCAAATGGTCTCGCTAGGTGGCGCCAGTATATTTTGTAAAATCGGATTTATGCTCTGATTTGTTTCAGATTTGGCATGTTTAGTGGCAGCGTAGTAAGACCAATGTCGATATCTATATAATTAATGATTAGATTTTTTTTTAATCGTTAATCGTCGGCGGTGATTACGATTAATTTCCAGTACACAAAAATAATAATAAATAGCGAAGAACAAGAACAAGAAATAGAGCTGCCAAACGAATTACTAATGTGTGTCGTGAAAACAGAGTAATTCACGAATTACTTAGCGAATTACTTAGAAAGCGAATTACGAATCGTGGAAACATCGCATTAGGAACTTTTTCACATGGTTTCACAAGCAATTTTAATGGAAAATTATTTCTTACTTGCTGTTAATTTACATATACAATTAAAAAATTCAAATCATTTTTTACTTAAATTGCTTTCATGAAATTGACTGTTAATCATATAAAAAATTTAGTTTATTCAATTACATTGAAAAATGTTTAAAAATTACCCAAGAAAAATTGTGACGAACGTTCGCAAATTGTCTTCGATATCCAATATGAATGTTGAGAAAATTAACATAACGCTCATTTACGTACAACCAACCCAATACTCGATATAGGACTAAAACTCGATATACTCCGATAAAAAAAATTAAAACACATGTATTTTGTTATAGTGAGCTACTGGTAATCGGTACAGCTATGCAATTTTTACACACCACAGAAGAAGGGGTAACGGTCATTTCAACATCGGGCTTGGCTAAAATTTTTTAAACAATTGGAAACGAATCTTTGGCCCCACCTTCGGTAACACTGTTCGGCAGTCGGCTGGCGATAATAAATGTCTCAGTTTTACCGGTTTGGCGATTTTAAACGTTTTTTTTTATTGAAGTTGGCTGTCGCAAAGCAGCATTAAAACAATTAAAATTTATTTAAATGATTGACAAGTTTTCAGAGATAGGGCGTTGTCGAACTGGCGGCCGAGATACATCTATGGGTCGAACTTTCACTTACTTAGACGTCGTTTTGCCATATTTTTATTCATAAAATTTTTCTGAGGTCAGGTCGGAAAAATGCATAATGGCGAACCCAATATGGTGAAAAAAACTGGGCTCGAATCGTCGCAAACGATATCGTATTACTCGTCGCGTATATACGCCGTATTCGGATTATAACATACATACGTGAACGTACTCTTTATCCCCTTCAGCTTATACGACTGACGGTATCACGTAATTTTCTTTCGTATGGTTTTCGATTCGTGCAGGGATGTTACGATTCGAGCCCTGTATTTCGATTAGATTCGCTTAAAACATTACAATCAAGGGTTCTTAAGGTCTCTGACTTCGAATCTAAAATCAGGTCAGATTCTTACTAACATTTTACTCAGATTTCATATGCGTACGCTCGGTTTATACTTTTTCCATGATAAATGGTAGATCCAATATGGATCCGCCATTTGA
>NW_023458558.1:2161423-2173112 GCF_013731165.1 Rhagoletis pomonella
TCAAATGGCGGATCCATATTGGATCTACCATTTATCATGGAAAAAGTTTAAACCGAGCGTACCTACGCACATGAAATCTGAGTAAAATGTTAGTAAGAATCTGACCTGATTTTAGATTCGAAGTCAGAGACCTTAAGAACCCTTGATTGTAATGTTTTAAGCGAATCTAATCGAAATACAGGGCTCGAATCGTAACACCCCTGCACGAATCGAAAACCATACGAAAGAAGATTACGTGATACCGTCAGTCGTATAAGCTGAAGGGGATAAAGAGTACGTTCACGTATGTTATAATCCGAATACGGCGTTTATATGCGAAGAGTCATACGATATCGCTTGCGACGATTCGAGCCCAGTTTTTTTCACCATATTGGGTTCGCTATTATGCATTTTTCCGACTTGACCTCAGAAAAATTTTATGAATAAAAATATGGCAAAACGACGTCTAAGTAAGTGAAAGTTCGACCTATAGATGTACCTGGGCCGCCAGTTCGACAACGCCCTATCTCTGAAAACTTGTCAATCATTTAAATAAATTTTAATTGTTTTAATGCTGCTTTGCGACAGCCAACTTCAATACAAAAAAAAATGCTTAAAATCGCCAAACTGGTAAAACTGAGACATTTATTATCTCCAGCCGACTGCCGAACAGTGTTACCGAAGGTGGGGCCAAAGATTCGTTTCCAATTGTTTGAAAAATTTTAGACAAGCTCGATGTTGAAATGACCGTTACCCCTTCTTCTGTGGTGTGTAAAAATTGCATAGCTGTACCGATTACCAGTAGCTCACTATAACAAAATACATGTGTTTTAATTTTTTTTTATCGGAGTATATCGAGTTTTGGTCCTATATCGAGTATTGGGTTGGTTGGACGTAAATGAGCGTTATGTTAATTTTCACAACATTCATATTGGATATCGAAGACAATTTGCGAACGTTCGTCACAATCTTTCTTGGGTAATTTTTAAAAATGTTTCAATGTAATTGAATGAACAAAATTTTTTATATGATTAACAGTCAATTTCATGAAAGCAATTTAAGTAAAAAATTATTTGAATTTTTCTAATTGTATATGTAAATTAACAGCAAGTAAGAAATAATTTTCCATTAAAATTGCTTGTGAGACCGTGTAAAAAAGTTCCTAATACGAAGTTTCCACGATTCGTAATTCGCGTTCTAAGTAATTCGCTAAGTAATTCGTGAATTACTCTGTTTTCACGACACACATTAGTAATTCGTTTGGCAGCTCTAGTTCTTGTTCTTGTTCTTCGCTATTTATTATTATTTTTGTGTACTGGAAATTAATCGTAATCACCGCCGACGATTAACGAATAAAAAAAATTTTATCATTAATTATACAGATGATTACTATTAACTAATTTTAATCGTTACTCGCGATTAACATTTTAATCGTTAATTTTAATCGTTAATCAGATTAACATTTTGCCAACAGAGCATAAATCCGATTTTACAAAATATACTGGCGCGAGACCATTTGCAATAACCAATATATATTATAAAAAGGAGCCAAATCGGCCTATAAATAAGCTATATATAAGACCTTCCCCGGAATTTTTAAAAGGCACTTGATCAGATCATCTCAGATAATCCATTATTGCAAAAGTCAAAGTAGAGAAACGTCAGTCTTGTTCCCTATCGCGAAGAGTCGATGCTACATTTTCAGAAGACAAGTAGAGGCATGAATCGCAATTAGGTATGAACGTGGATGGAAAAAGCCCTTAATGGGCAGTTTACTATCCAGGAGACGTCACTCTTGCAGCATTTCTCAATTTTATTTTCTTTTATATTTACTTTATTTTTATAAGCTTTTACGCCATTTAAGTACGAGTATTTATTATTTTATTGTTGAGTCTCTTCGCCTACTTAAATTACAGAGTCACTTTACGTGCTCGTCACTTACACCTAAATTCGTTTAATGAGCAAAACAATGTGGCATCCAGCATGTTGAAGCATTTTTAAAGCAATACTCTTCACGCCATGACCGCGCAATTTATGTCAACTTTACATAGTACGTACAGCATACATATCGCTCATTTCCTGAAAGACTGGCATAACTTAAAAAACAAAAAAAAATCGGATTTTTGGGGAGCGGCGTTTAAAGTCTTTAGTTTGCATTGAAAGCATTCCTTCTATCATGATTCATCATGCTTCATATGCATCTCCACGTTCTGCAGCTTAAATTGAGTTGTGCATCTTTTAGTGAATGAGCGATATAATACATAGATACATAGTAAACAATGAATTGGCAAAATGTTTTTTTGATAGTACCGAATCACCCGAATGTGGGAAGAATCTCAAACAAGCAGGAGTAATGCAAAGCTTAAAGCTGGGGAAATCATTGTGCTTTCGTTTTGTTGAAGTGTTTTATACTATTTGTTTTTTTGTTCAATGCACGCGCCGCTCGACCTCATCGCAGCGTATTCATGTCAACTTGGTGGCATCAGACGTGTGCCCAGCCAATACCGGTGCGACCGCATTCTTTAGCGGATTTCCGAGATTTGCACTTGAGGCTATGCAATGATTTCGCCGCCAAGCAAAAATTGCATATTCACCCGTTTAGTTACAATAAAAATGCACATACATACATACATACAGAGGTGAGAAAAAATTAGAATAAACGGAAAATCTTGCAAAAAAGTGCATACATATTTAGATTAAAAAAAAAAAAAGAAAATCAACTTGGTGCTGTGGCATTTTAGGGAAAGTGAAAGTATGTATGTGCCAATTCCTGCGGTGGAAAAAATCGTGAAAATACTGGTCTACAAAAACATAATGCATATGCAGTGCAATGCATAATATATACATATATATTCGGGTGGTCCTTAAAAAATCAAATGAACTTTTTGTTAAGGGTTTTTTAATGAAATGATTCTTGGTAACTTAAATTTAATGAAATTATAAAAAAATACAATGGCGAAAATGTCAATAGGGAAGAGACATTTTTAGTATTCCTTGGGCATTCCCGTTTTGATTATTCAATGTTATTTTTTTATGAAAGTGTAGCTCGTTATATAACAAAAACCTTTTAAATCAAACTTTGTACTAAAATTTGCGAAATTCGAGAAAGTTTTATGAAAATTTTGAGCTTTTTAAATTTACTTCTTAGAAAATTTCTGAGTATCTACGTGATTTTGTAGCCCATTCAATTCTAGTAAAACGAAGTGGAAATTTGGTAAATTTTTTTGTGGAGGGTGTTGGCCATACAAAAAAATTGTCGAACATACTTTGCATGGAAGCAAATGCGCGAACAAAAAATTTGCCAAAAATCAACGCTGCTTCGTACTTGCATGTTGTTATACTAAAATTTTTTGGCTACAAAATTACATGCTCAAAAAAATGCTAGACATTTAATTAAAAGGTTTAAAATTTTGATCAACATTTGTCAAAATTCGTCGAATTTTTGTAAATTTTCTACAAAGTTTGAAATTTTTTTAAGATATTTGTAACCTAAATTTTCATAAACATTTTTTAAACATGTAAAAGTAGCCAAAACTTGCTAAAACGTATACGTATATTGTGTGTATATATTTTTGAGATCACAATTCAAGTTTCTTTCTATTTGTTGTCTTAAATAAAACTGCATTAAAAGATGTTATGTCTTTTTATTCTAAAAACAAAATTGTATTTTCGGATTCGATGTTTTTGAAGTGTCCCGATTTTGATCCACCGAAACCTGGCCACCGTAGCTATAGTATATACCAGCTTGAGCTCCTCAGCAGTCACTTTTCGTACGCATATTCCCATGAAGTGTGCAAAAAATTAACCAAAATAAAGGTACGCATAGTATAAATGTGTTTGCTTATTTGCGATTTTATTCATAGACTCTTGGTTTTTTTTTCTACTTAGTTGACTGCTTGTGAAAAATGAAATGAGAAATGCTAAGCACGTATCGTCCACCCCCTCACCATTGTTTTACATAGCGCAAGTATGTGTACGCATGTTTGGCAAAAAGTGAAAAAATTCAACACAAACTAGTTTTGCAATGCAGTTCGCCGTTCTGCCTTGTATCCAGCTAGCACCCACAACTATTGTAGCAGCACTTACATAGGTACATACGCATGTATGCGTGTATACACAAAGCTACACATTTGGTTATATCTTGCATACATATGTATATTGCAACCGATCCAATTCCAAATCCGCATATTCACTTTATTCGCAACAAAACAATTGGCAACACAAAGAAAAGGCAACACTTGGCTTGGTGAATATGTATCAAGTAACTTACAGATAAATAACTACTTGCTACATGGCGTACATACATATGTAGATACATACAATGGCGGCAGATATAATAGACTCGCCTTACTTTGAAGAGTTTTGGCTATATTTCTTTGGTTTATTTTATGTTTAATATTTTTTATAAAAGCCTGGCTAGTTATACAACAAACACCATATGAATCCACTTTGTATAAAAATTATAAAAATTCGACAAATACCGTTGATTTTTAAGATTTTTTTTTTCGAAAATTGCGCTCGATCTAAAGCCTTACAGAACGGTAGTTCCCACACAACGTGTAAAAATTTAACCAAAAATCACGCAAATTTTTTCTTATTGATATTTTATGTCAAAAGTAGTTAGTTGCAAGTTTGTTGACAACTATTTTGCGGTGGTCGCCGTGGAAAGTAGTTACGGACAAAGAAATAAACGATTGAAAAGTTGCTTCTTGCTAATGGCTGGTTAGTTTAAAATTAGTCAAAAACTAAGACCATTTCCTAAAACTTTAATTGTGCACGGAAAGAAGAATATTAATGAATATAGTTAATTGGTAGCAAAAAATTAGCTTGGGTTTATGTTTTTGCAGCTGTAATTTATGTTTAATCTATTTAATAAGTTAGTAAGTTTTGTGTGCCTGAGACATGGAAGATACTTTGAATCCCCATAATATGTCCGTAGGTCTGAAATATTTTCAGCTTCTCTAATATTAACACATAAATACTAACAGTACCTCGGAAGACTAGTTTCTAATGATAAGAGGCTCGACTATGGCTTAATTTAAGTATTTTAGTTTTATTCTGTTAAGAATGTGCGCCGACATCTCTTCGTCTTCAAAACGAATACAGTATGATGTATCCGTGGTCAGGCTAATTGAGTACGTGCGAAAGTGCAGATGATTAATATCGGTTAGGTACCGTGTTAGCAATCTGATTTTGGCTCCGTTGAAAAGATTTATGTCCGTTCTACCGAAAGCATAACAAAATATCCCAGCATTCTGATTTAAGCCACTTAGTAATTGTTAGTCATCAAGATGACTCTTAAAACCGGCACGGCCCTCCAGGGACAGACGATGAGCGCACGCCCGTTCGTCGGTGACCTTGTTTCCTTTGATTCCTCTGAACTGCCAGATAGCCAGTGAAAGTTCTGGATGTAGGTTAAAAAGTTGAAAATTTTGATAAAAATTTGCTGAATTTTTGCACAAAGTTTGGGAATTATGTTTTTATGTTTTTTGTTGTTGAATGAACCATATTTTTATACAAAGTTGTCGGAAAAATATTAGAATAAAAATTGTTGCATATATTGTGAAAATATTGCTGTGCCAATACTTTGTTCCGGCAGTGTACATAAAAATATTAAAAAACTGTATCAACGGAATCATAATAATGAGATTTTCGATGCGGTTTTTTAACATTTTTCAAAGATTGGTTTAAGAAAAACTTGAAAACCTGCTCCAAAACTGTACCGATATAGACTTATAAGGTATCACAGGTATCATTTTCTCGCCCTTTTTGTTTCTTTGCATTCACGTTCTAATTTTTTTTTATTCAATACCAAACACATCTTAATTCAACATGGAATGACACTCGTTTATCTTACCTCCCTTTTTCATATTTTGAATGAGCTTATTCGCAAAGAAATTGAAAGGGTGAGAAAATGATACCTTATAAGTCTAAATGGTAAGGTTTTGGCTGAGTTATTTAAGTTTTTCTCAAACCAGTCTTTGAAAAAAGTGCAAAAACAGCATCAAAAATCTCATTATTATAATTCCGTAGAAATTTCTTTTTATATTTTTATGAAAACTTTTTAAGCTTAAACTACTCAGTCATCTGAGGCAATTCTTTCAAAAAATATTCAAAAAAAAACTGTTTATTAATAAAATAACTAAATTTTTGGAGGTATTTTCAGATCGTAAATCTTAATATTTTTGCGAGATATTTTGGTGGAAGTCTTAAAATATAATACATAGATTTTATAATTCCAACGGAAAAACAGTACCGCTTTGTTTTTGTTGTAGCACAATGCCACTAAGTAAATTTTAAAATTTTCAGACAATAGCCTCATGCGATTATCGATTATATTTTTTGTTGCTTGTGTGAAATATTTTATTTTTATCAATATTTTTTTTTAATCAAAATATTTTGAAACAAAAGTGAAAAAAAATATTTTGCCATTTTGTCTTAACCAATGAAATCATAATCTCACTCCCACAGTTTAATTAAAAGATCGCCCAACCCGACAGAGCAAAGTTTAGGGTAAACTTTTGTTTTTCGCAGTACCTACGGAAGTGCTGCCAAAGGACGTTGCAATATCGAACTTATGATGCCAATATCCCCGACAACAGGTGGATCTATGGATCTTTTTACCAATGAATTTTTGATATACCCACGACATACATAGATATAGCACGGTGGGCCTGAACCAGCCATGGGTCTTTTGACCTTATTTTGTTAGACGATGAAATTACAAACTGTTTGAATCCAAAATCAAAAAAAAATCGAACGGGCCCTATTCGAAAAAACCCACTTTTTTCTTAATTATATTAATTTACATCATTACACAGGCCAACAACAATGGGGGAAATTTTTTTTTGCGGCAAATGTTAAAGTTGTTTTTGATAGACTTTTTAGTGCTGATCAAGAAGAATCCGCAAAGTGTCAAAAAATCACTTACGCTTAAATTAAAGCTAGAGCTCTCGCTTACAATGCCTGAAAGGACCATCCCTGCACCTTGACCTGATGGTCACTTATAGTGATTTAATTAAGAGCGAAAACAGATTTTGGCGAAGTTTGAGTACCTACCACAATTAAACAAAAACAGATAGAACCTTCCAATTACAATTGCAATTTACTGAAAGATGAAAAATCGGTTTCGGCCGAACATATATTTCTTAACTTGTTCTCACGCAAGTTCTTACCATCAAAGCGTAGTGAGATGATTGTGTTCTACGATTATGTAGGTACTTCTAGAAAAGTGAACCGAATTTTAAGAAAATATCACATAGCAAACACTTCTAAGCATTTAAAATAACAACCAATCAGATCTTTCAATTTCAAAGTTTACATTTCGCACTAAAACTATCCGCGGCGCCACTAATATGCCGGGTACTTTAAATCATTAGCTACGATAGTTGAGCATGTCCCTTCAAAATTGCATCTCTCTTCTAATTTTTCGTTTTTGCTACACTAAATTAACTTAAGCGCCTTGAACTCGCATTAAGCCAAGTAATCGTTTAAATATTTAATTTAAGATGACGCTCCTACTTTCTTTTAAAATTGCAACTAATAGGAAAAAATATCACAAAAACGCTTACCTTCAACCACTTTTGTCTTTAAAATAATCGGCTCAACAACTCGTTGATGGACATTTGGACTGACGTCGGTATAATTACAACGTACATATGTACATATGTGCACCTACAAACCAACAACATACATACGTACATTAGGGTGGTCCAAAAATACATAAGGGGGGGGGGGGGCGAGTTATAAATGTTAAGCTCCGCCCCTAGGATTTTTCTAAATGGATTGGGTATCAGTTAGGATTGCCAGACGTACCCCATTGCGGGACCTATGTACCTCATTTTGACCTTTTGTCACCCCTTGCTACGGAAGGTTTGCGTAGGTCCCCAATTTCGGCCCGAAATCGTTCACTATCGTTTGTCTTGTCTTGTTCAACTTTCACAGAATCAAAATTTAAAGAAGAGTATAGTTCTTATTTGATGATATTCTTATGCCATATTTAAGTCTAAATATGTATACATTAGGGTGGTCCAAGAACAGTAAAGGCGGAATTGTAATGCTCTCACCTCCTAGGATGGTTCTATATCGAAAAAAGTATACCCCTATTTTTTATTTTGAAATCAAAAAATATTTAGAGTTCGCTCCAAGCGCTCAAAGTTTCCCATGTATTTTTATATGGGGGAAAAACAACTTTTCGTGTAAATGGCATGGTATTCCTAAAAATCAATAATTTTCGATCGGAAAAGTCTTTCAATAATAATACAATTATTTATTTAACCTTTTTTATAATGCTAACGATTTTTTAGTGGGTTTTTATCGGAGCTATAAATTATAGTTGCGATGAAAAAATGGTTAAATAAACAATTGAGTATTATTATTGGGAATCTGCTGCAGAGAAACAGAGTTATCCGATGGAAAAATATTGATTTTAAAGAATTCTATACTATTTCTACGAAACGTAGTTTTTTCCCCATACAAAATACATTGACAACTTTGGTCGCTTCAAATAAAATCATCATGCATGCACTCAGTTTGGAACACCAGTGTAACTTTATTTTGTTCAAATGATACTTAATTTTAATTTTCGAACGGTTTTGTTGTTCCGTAAGCGTATAAATAAATTTTTTGTTGAATGCATTTACCACTTTTCTTCCTCAATTGTACCCCAAGTCCCCCAATTTGTTCTTATCTGTACCCCTTTCGGCATTTTAGGTCTGGCAACCCTAGTATTAGTATTCGAGGCCTCCCGAAGGGGAAAAGGGTTTTCCGATCGAAAATATTGATTTTCAAGAATTCTATACTATTTCTACCAAAAAGTGTTTTCCCCCATATAAAGTATATGGGCAAACTTCATGGGTCCTGAGGCAGTTCTAAAAATCTATTTTTTTTTAACAAAAAATACGGGTGCTCTTTTTTAAACTTTAAAAAATCCTAGGGGTGAGTGCTTAACGTTTTAAACTGTTACTTTTTTACAACCCTAATGTACATGCATACACACATGCACACTCACAAATTTGTACATGCATAAATCTTTTTACTTTAGGAGCTGTCTCCCGTCTATGGTACGTCTATTCGCTTATTGTCTTTGCAGTAGACGTGTCTTGCATGGCAATTTGTTTGTCGCCGATTTGCCTGCATTCGTCGAGGTTTATTGAACCCTCCTTTTTCGCTGTGCATAGTTGATTCCCTTTTTAATGCGCGCACATTTAAATAGTTCAGCTGAGTTTGTAATTTGTTTATAGGGCGTCAATAAGCTTCTAGCACATTTGTTTACATTTGCTCGTCGGCAGGTGTTGGTCGGTCGATGCATTCGCAGCCAAAGTAAACAATAACCGAAGCGATTGAACACTTGTTTGCAATCGACCACCTATCCGTTACGGATTGTATTCTTTGTAATTAAATTATGGAGTGTACACACCTACATATGTATGTATGTATGGATATGCATATATCTGTGATCATAAGCAATAAAAGCCTAAGTCGGAAAACCTGACCTCGGCATTTTAAACATTAGGATTGTTTTATGAGAAAACCAAAATATTTTCTTCTATCATTTTTTTGAAAAAAGGCTTCTTATAGCAGCGTGAATACGACAAAGAAATATAATTGTTAAAAAATAAAATTATTTTAAGGTAAAGGATTTTTTTTCGAAATACATACTTATGTGAAGCTTATGCTTGCAAAAGCATTATACTTAATACTTAACATTGATATACTTTTATCAAAACTCCGTGACTTAGCGAACTTATTCGTATGCGGACTGGTATATGTACATACGGTGACCAGATTTCTGTGGCCAAAGATCGGAATGTTTCTAAAGCAACAGATCCGAACATACAATTTAGTTTTTAGAATAAATAGACCTACCATCTTTTGATATAGATTTATTTAAAATTAAACAAAGAGAAAAAAAACCTGAAAAATTATGGCGAAAATGCATACACACAAGATTTTCGGTGGCCAGAATGTAAATAGCGAAAAAACATTTTAGCAAGTTTTAGCTACTTTTCTTTGTTTAAAAAATGTTTATTATTTTTTATGCAAAAATAGCTTACTATCTAAAAAAACATGTAAATCAAAATTTTCCAACTTGTAGAACATTTACAAAAATACGACAAATTTCAACAAATGGTGAACAAAATTTTAAACATTTTGATCAGATTTTTTAGTAGCCCATTAAGTTTTAGCACAACAGAGGACAAGTTTGAAGGAGCTTGGACCCAGCGTTCATTTTAGGTAATTTTTTGTTCGCGCATTTTCTTCCATACCAAAGTATGTTAGATAATCGTTGTTTCGAATGGTTTCCACGATTTATCTGTTTTTTCGGGCTTCTTTGGGACCTTTCGAAGCACTAGTTTATAAATCATTGAGGGGGGAGTACCAGGCTGTTTGTATTAAAAAATGGTGGATACGCCCTTTGCCAATAGCCACTGAGAATCATTTGAGGCTTCATCAACTTATTACTTTAATAAGACCTATTATGTAAGATGTCCGGAGTACACTTGAGATATGGAGGGAACAACACTTTTGAAGGGCGACACAGGTGGCGCGTTTGATGAAGGAGAACCCGGAGCAATGTGTAGGGACGAAGCATACGCCCCTCTACTCGACCAAGACGAGGTGAGAACAGCAATAAAGCGGCTTATGAACAACAGGGCCCCCGTAGCCGACGGTATACCGGCTGTTGAATACATGCCCGAAGACTGGAGTCTCAGTGTACTTTGCCCAATCCACAAGAAGGGAGATCCCGCAGAATAAGCCTGTCGACGATACTGTGTGAAAGACTGAAGCCGTTCACGAACCAGTTGATTGGACCTTATTAGTGTGGCTTCAGACCCGGTAAGTCCACCATTGAAAAGCGCAGCCCGCTCTCGACGAACAAAACTCACGCTCTACAAATTTGTCATCATGCTCGTCCTTTTTTTAAAGATGAGAAGGCTTTGGGGGCTTTCGAGAGAACTATTCTAAGCAAGATCTACAGCGTTGTTTTGGTGGACGACCGGTATCGTTGAAGATGGAATGACGAAATTTATGAGCTTTCTAACGACATGGACATAGTTAAGCGCATAAAAATACAGCGATTGCGCTGGCTTGGACATGTTGTAGGCATGAATGACGACGCTCCTGCGAAAAGATCCTTTGACTCCGCACCCATTGGTAGACAAAGAAAGCAAGCACGCACACGAACGCAATGGAAGGACCAAGTGCAGAAGGACCTGTCTGCGCTCGGGAGAGAAGCAATTGGAGAAGCTTTTTGGCCCAAACCGACCAACAGTTGTAGTGCCAAATAAGAAGAAGAAGATGTGAGACTTCAGAAGTGCATATGCAAAAATTTACATCATAAAATTTTTGCGCTGCCCTTTAAATTTTAAGATTTCTACTTTTAATAAAAAATATCGAAAGAAAGCTACTTTTATAATAAATGTGATACATACTTACATAATATATATAATCGTTACAGTATCTGCCATACATATGTATATACCTACTATAAATGTACATATGTAATAACTATACATATGTACATACTTCAGTGCAGTTCAACAAATTTCAATTGAAACACTATTTGTTCATGACTAACTAAAATTTTTACGCTCTAATTTCAGGGTAAACATCAAACTTAAGCGGAAAATGAATTTAGTTTGTCCGAAGCCAAAAAAAACGATGATTTCAAAAATGTTTGCGCCAAGAGCATAAAATAAAACATGAC
>NW_023458558.1:2173212-2174900 GCF_013731165.1 Rhagoletis pomonella
ACTTTTTCCATGATAAATGGTAGATCCAATATGGATCCGCCATTTGAATTTTTTTTAAATCTGATTTCAGATTCGTAATCAGAGACATTAGGGACCCTTGATTATAAAGTTTTAAGCGAATCTAATCGATTTAAATGTTTTTGCCGCCATATTGGTTACGCCATTTCGAATTTTAATTTAATAAGCAAAAATTTGGAAGTTCTTCCAGCAAACGAGCAAAATGCATGCATGCGAATTTGTCTGTATGTACATATATGTACAAACGAAAGGTAAGCAAAGAAAACGAATGGCCTTGTAGTAAATAGATATAAAATAAAAAACAAACAAAAAAAATCAATTATATGCCCATATCAAAATTTACCTTATTAATTTATAATGAGTTTATGCCATGCAAATACATACATATACCAATATGCAAATGTACATATGTATACCTACATAAATGATGTGAATAATTAAGTACATATGTGCATACATACATACATACATACATAGGCCGACAGCGATGGTGATGTAAAAACATGTAACCAGCCAGTGCTAAATATTTGTTTGTAGTACAAAAAGGTATTGAAAAATTACAACGTAAAGTATGTAGGTAATAAAATCATCATTGAACTAAAAACAAAATTTAAGTCAGCTAAAAACCGTTACCGAATGACACAATTTTAAATTGCGATACGGTCAAAGATAAATTTTAACGGTCAGCAAGATACAAGCGAATCAGCGAATGCCACAATCGCAAGCGCAAATGATTTAAAATAAAGTAACGCAAATAAAATTAAAAAAAAAACCTAATTAATAATGAGCGTATAACAGACACATAAAAAGCGACCAAAAAAAACATACATACATACATACATACATATATACCATGGCAACAGCAGCAAATATAGTAAAATAGACTCGAAAACTTTGTTTACATTAGACACGCTGTTGATGTCACAGAAAGTGTACCAAAAGTCAACAACAACAACAATGGGCAGCTATTACCATAAAGAAATGCGCGACTAGTGAATTAACGTGGAAAAAAGTTTTTTATTTATATAAAAAAGTAAGAATTAACATGGCTATGTACATTAGAGCGTACCACCTTCGAAGCAAACAAAAAAAGTTCGCCACACACCTTCGCTTAGTACTAAAGTATTTTTTCAAAGCAATTTCGAAACAAAATGTGGCTGTTCACATTTGCCTGGTTATCAGGTTATCTGGGTAAAAAACAAATTATTCTCTAGTATAGTTTATGTTCGATAACCTGATACCATATACCCACAATCTTTTTTCTTTCTGGTCGCTGACTCCAACATTCGGCAATGCAATTTTTTTTTTTTAAATATACAGTTCTACTGGAATAATCAAACACCTTTTTAACAAAAGCTTAAGGATTTTGGACATATTTATTTTATACGCGGGACAGACGGTCCTGCTTATGCAGATAAACTAGCATACAAATGCGCTTAATAATTTTGCCCTGACAGACAACAGTAATGCGGATTAACGAACCGCTAGTGCGTGGGTTCGAGTCCCACGGCCAGTTTTTATTCATTTTTTATAAGTTCTATATTTTTGTAACGTTTCTTTCAGTTAGTTGTTGTTGACTCTTTTAATTAAATTTAACGCTAAAAAATTAAATTAACTAATAGTAAAATAACAAATGTGATATAAAATAAAACAAATGAAAATAAAATAAA
>NW_023458558.1:2174910-2202899 GCF_013731165.1 Rhagoletis pomonella
AAAATAACAAATGTGATATAAAATAAAACAAATGAAAATAAAATAAAGTAAAATTAAATACATGAATCAAATAAAATAAAAAAATATATCGAACCTGGCCCCTACAGAATTGCAGCACGCAATTCTCACCACTAGGCTTGCTTTTTTTGCATACTTATACAAAAAACAACAGCTGACCGTTCTTACCAGTTTTGTCATCGAAAATTCCTCTGATCCGAGATAATTCCCAAAAATTTCGTGCAATTACTCGGCTGCTTATGCGCATTTGAAAGAGGAATGCAAATAAATGAATTAATTCAAATAAGCGAGCCCGTTGGTCACCCATATTACTGACACTAGAAAAGTACATTAATGCCACAAGAACCAATAAATTAAACCCCCCCCCCCCCCCCTCAAGTCAAAGAATAATATTTCACTAATATGGGTCTAGAAAAAAGGCTCCTTAGAAGAAAGTATGCGTAATAAAGTTTCAAACACGAATTTTTAAAATCATATATTCAATTTTTCGCTTTATTTATAAAACATTTTGATAATTTTAAACACAATAAATTTTTCTTTTTACTTATAAATCAATGAAACGAAGAATTTTCAAATTTTTCGTGGTTTTTTGCAAAATTCTTCTAGAACTTCGTCAACTGAAAAATTTATATCTTTGTGAATATTCATAGATGCTAGACTGTTGTTGTCTTTCTTGATATGTTGTATTTCTCAAGTAGGTTTTAATTCTTTGCAGGCATGAAAAGCTTCGTTCAGGTGTGGCTATGGAAACGGGCAAAAGTGCCAATATACGTAAGATTTTAAAAACATTCCCAAAAGACGTTGTATTAGCTACTTGTAATGCTTCGAGAGCATTTCGAAAATGTTCGTGTAAAACTCGTTTTTTCCACATTTTTACCTCCAGAAGAAAGTTTTGTTTCGAGCAGTCGATTATTTTTTCATAGAAAGCTAACAATTCTTCAGTTTTTTTTTTGGTTAAAATCATACTTTCCCCCCCATCAGAAAATTCTGGATCCGCCGCTGTCCTGTCTGGCACGGTCTAAATAATATCCAACTATGTACATATACATGTACATAATTCAGAGTAGGACGTTGGTGCGAAACTTTCTAACATAAAACAAAAAATTGCTGTAAAGTAAGAAGAAACTACCGTCAAAAACCAGTGGCAACCAACCCACAAAGCAGTCTCATAGTTCGTGACTATGGTCAATGGCGTTTGATGGAGTCTGAGGAAGGGCATTCAAAACTTCATACAATCAATGTTACTGTTGTCTTTTGTTTTATTTTTTTCCAGAGGCGCACCTTGATTGGCTTTGTGATACTACTAAATTAGTTAAAGTGAACGCTTCAAAGAAAGTGGTTCACATTGTGGAGACATTAGCCTTTATTTGATTGCAGACAAACACTCCGCTCCACTTGAGTAGGCATAGTTTTCTTCAAGAACCAAGCTCATAGCTATGTGTAAATATTTTTATTTGAAGGCATCCAAAATAACTTCGGTTTAGTATCAACACGAATAATAATGCACTCTAAATAAAAGTTGTTGTGTACGGTGTTGGTACGTAAGTTTTTATGTGGGCAAATATTTGTAATCGGAAATGGCTTTATGGTTTTTCAAAATATTCTCCATTACGATCAATACACTTTTGCATGGGTCTGAAACAATTCCCGAAGTAATTTTTCCTCTCCGTTTTATGTGGTTATACACCTCCAAGGCCGACTGCGAAAAATGTTGGCCTCGTAATTTATTTTTGAGAATAAAAAGAAAGGCTCGAGATGGTGCTTCATCAGCAAAAATGAAAGCAAGTTAATCGAAACATTGGTTTTATGCACACCGAAAGTTAAAATGCGACTTTGTCTTTATACCAAAATCGTCATGTCTTTATAAAATTTTATTTAAACAATAGTATTCGGGGGTTGTTCTTTCTACAATAAATCTGTTAACGCTAAGCATACATAAACCTAAATTACAAGTACAAACTCAATAGAAAATATTCAAAGATCGGTAACAACACTGTACGGCAAAATCAACTTTTTTTCTGGGTATTGGACCAAACCAATTTTTTTTAAGAGATTGAGTCATAGGTAAAAAAGTAATTTCTCCGTTTTTCGAAGTTAGCTTCCGAAATCGAGATATGGGCCTTCGAAGTTCGAATCGAATCGGTGTTATCGGAGAGTCGGAATGCAGGCTCTACCTTGATCACGAGGAAATTTCCGAACACATTCTTTGCGACTGTCCAGCCCTGGCTAGACAAAGATTAACTCACTTAAAGCTCGATTGGTCAAACCTTTAAGGAATATGGACTACCTAAAGCCCTTTTAGGATTCAGTAGGGAATCCGAGTGTGTGCTGGTATTTTCCAGTGCCCAACGCGATATTTCAATAGTGACACAGCTAGAAGACTAATTTATGGACGGATGAAATCGCTGCCGATTTGGCCGTTCAATTCGTATGCTTACGCCCTACAGAAATTCGTACCCATAGTAGATTATTAAAATTCTTGTTAAAAACTCTTAAAGCATTGAAAAAGGTGCATTCACAAAAACAGTCTCCAAAACTTTGGCTGTTTTCAAGTTTTCTACTTTTCGCATTGAAGAGAATACCCTAAATGAAACGAAGTGTAAAAAATTTTGTCAGGTTTAGCTTGGTCCCAGTCACGTTTAAGATGATAATGCCCATATTTAAATGCCACTGATTTTTACTACATATTTTTCTTATGTTTTTTTTATTTTTTTTTTGTTTTTTTTTTATTTTTTATTTTAATTAAAACGAAACTTCATTAATGCTGAAAAAAAATTATGTACCTATTCAAATGATCCAAGCTTTATGCAGCGTTGTTCATACATACATACATACATACACTGTACATAAAATCATAAATTGAGCTAGGGGAGGGACTGCTTAGGAGGACTGGTATGAAATTAATTTGTTGTGCTACTGATAGGCGCTTCAATCTACACGCTCTCTTGTCATCAAACAAATCCAATGGGGCCACGCCAAAGACAGCGGCAGCGGTAGCGATTTACGCGCAGCGTTTATTGACCCGGCAAAGAAAGCCGCAGCTATAAAGCGACCCTCACACAAATACATACATATATGTATGTATGTATGCATTCTTTGTGTTGTATATGAATGAATTTTCTACTCTGTATAATTTTCTGTGCACTTCTCGCAGACGCTTTTCGACTGATTGTTGAATTTTCCACTTTTGATGCCCTCGGCCGGAGTAGATAGTGTCTTGAAGCAACCAAACAATGTTTAAAGGTACTCAGATAAGTAAAATAAGCAGAACGAAAATGAAGTAAATAGCAACAAAACATAAAATAAGACATACGTACTACATAGTACCGGCATACATACATACAAGAGTATTAGTTTAGCAGCCGATAGTGAGAAAGTCAAAGTATCAAAAATACAGACCTTAGTATGTAAATATCTAAGCATATGTGCATATATATATACATATATACACTAGGGTAGTCCAAAAATGTGTGTGAAAAAGTAATCTCGGAATTTTTATGCTTACACCCCCTAGGATTGTACTATACCAAAAAAATATACCCCTATTTTTTGTTTTCAAATCAAAACATACTTAGTGTTCGCTCAAAAGACTATTTAGTGGTCGGAAAAAACAACTTTTCGTAGAAATGTTATATAATTTTTTTTTAAATCAATAGCAATCGGAAAACTCCGTTTCTCTTCACGAGATTCCCAATAATAATACCCAATTATTTATTTAATCATTTTTTCATAGTAACTATGTATATTTTATAGGTCCCACAAAACGCCCAGAAAATGCCAGGTAATGCAATGGGGGGATAAATAAAAAATCTTTAGTATTAAAAAATGGTATTTGAAAGTCTTTGAAGAGAACCAGAGTTTTCCGATCGAAAAATATTTATTTTCAAGAATTCTATACCATTTCTACGAAAAGTTGTTTTTTTCCACATATAAAATAATGGAACTTTGAGCGCTTAAAGCGACCTCTAAACATTTTTTTGATAAAACAAAAAATTGTGATATTTTCGTCGATATAGAAACATCCTGGGGTGAGAGTATTAAAATTCCTACTTCACTTATTTTGGACCACCCTAATATGCATATGTATGTATGTATGTATGTATGTCGCACATATGTACTTATGAATGCAGTGTGTGTTTAGTAAATGTACGTTTACATAGGCGTAAGTAGAAAAACTGTGAGGGATTAGAGTTCTAGAAGTAGGATCATAGTACACACATAAACATATGTATGTAAGTGAAGTAGCCAAAATGTATTTAGTTATTCTAAAATACGTACGTAAAATATATGTTAGGCTGATATTAGTTCATTGCCATGCAGATTGCAAACTATAATTGAGAATAGCGGTTTCCCAAGAAAATATTGACTGTTTATGTATTTAAATAAGAGCTATAATATTTTATTATATCGTTTCTAATTAGCTGTACTACTGATTTTTCTGCATTTCAATATTCGTAATTTTTTTTTGAGTAAATGAATGCGCATTTTTAATTTTAAGTTGTCTTCCTTTTTTGTCTAATATTATAGAGTTAATTAAAATAAACATTTCATAAATTTTTGTTCCGAAAAAAAAAATAACAACATACGTATCACTATATGCGACCTCACGTAAATATCTATATATCGTCGTTTAGATAAAAGATTGTCGAAGCCGCCATTTTGACGACTTTTAGTTATACATGCCGTTATATGTTTTAAAACAGGGTATTTCGATTGCTGTCATCAGTCTTTGGATATCTCTTTTTGTTTCCGAGATATTGTTATAGGTAATTTAGTCTAAATTGAGCTAATAATGTAGCCATACTAAGCTTATCAAGATCTTTTAAACGGCGTTATCCATTTTTAGATATCTACTTTAGTTTCCGAGATATTGAGCAAAAAGTACAGTTAATTTAGTACAAATTTTTAAGACATTTTGTCGTATTTCATATAAAGTGGCTGCAAAATTTTAGCAAATGTAGCATACGACAAAATTTTACTAAAAAATCGTTCATAAACTCACAACTAGGAAACAATAAAAAAAATATATAAATAAAATAAATTAAGAATTTCGTGAACTTGTAACACTCTCCGAGACTTTGGAGAAAAGTTGTTGAGGCATTGCATTCCAAACTTCAATTCGGGTTTCGCAAAACCTGCGGAAAGTAACATACGACAATCTTTTATCCGGGCGACGGTATAGTATATACCGAGTATATACTTAACCCAAAAAAAATATACGTTACAAAATTATTGATTTTTATATATTAAAATGGGTCCAATAACCCCTGTTCGTCATTCTAGTGTACATATCGCATACGATCTACTAAAGTGGCACAACTCAAATTTGGCATTTTTGAAACTATGCTCTAAAAATGTACACAGTGCTTCTATGCTCTTTTAAGCAACAGCTGGAGACAATTTTTGTTATAATTTGTTGAAAACCCCCAAGGTAAAGTCTTCCTTCCCCATATGATTAGCAGGTGCTATGAAATAGTTTTTCGCATTTTCTGACGAACGTGTTATTTTGACTTGTTTACTTTATGAAAACCAACTAACTTGTGGGGTTTATGCCCCATGAAGCCCCCAACTTGCAGACTACGTTCACTTGGATTCATATGTCATATATATGATCACATATGTATGTATGTACATACACACACAAACACACATAACCAACACATTTTGCTCAGAGAGGGCAGATGATGCGGGTGGATGAGCAGATACATAATACATACATATACAGATAATTTTCTCGTAATTTCTGAAATTGAATTTGTTTTATAAGGCCCTGCCACCACATGAAAACACTGATGTCGTGATAACCATGTCACAAAATATATTTCCAATGGAGACCGCCTATTTCTCATGGGCTGCAATATGTGTCAGCGCTTATTGCTTGCTCAAAATGACAGTTGATAGGCCATCGATGTTTGCCTGTCGAGTTCTGCGGTAAATGATGTAAAATGTCAACAAATGTCCTAAACAAACTAGGGCTTATAGGTACGGTGACCATATGGGGGCCGAATACGGGACAAAAAATAATTTTGCTATTTTTTCCACAAAAGCTTACAGATTTTAAATCTTCTTCAATGATCCAAAATATATTAGCGCTGAAAGAGCATCTCAAACTTATAGGATATTTTCCTCAAGATTTTTACCCCACAAAACTTTTTACAAAATTTCCTTATATTTTAGTACACTTGTACTTTAAGTTTGAAGTAGCTAGGATTTACCGTTAATTTTTCGATTTTTTTTTGTCGGTGTTACGCATGAGCAGCACACCTTGCTTCTTATTCTAATTTATACGACGCGATATTATACTACGCGATTTTGGCCGAGTCCAAAACAACACGTCAGTCGTTTCTCTTCTGTGCTAACTGACGTCAATTTGAAATGAAAAGTGAAGCCAAGTGCTTCTCCAACCGGTCTTTCCAACGCACATGAGGCCTTCCTCTTACTCTGTTACCAGCATCGACGAGAGAGGACTTTAAGTACTTCTCAACTGCCTACTCAATCCAAAGTAGCACATGTTGGCAAGAATAATTATCCGTTGGATTTCAAGGCCGACATTATTATTGGTGCTAATGCTGGTTCCCAAATAAACGTAGTTGTCTCCAAACTTGTAACTGTCAACAGTGACGTATGTGCCCAGACGCGTATGCTCTGACTGTTTGTGTCATGACAGGAGATACTTACTTCGTTTTATCCTCGTTCACCACCAGACCCATTCGCTTTGCTTCTCTATCCAATCCCAGGAAGGCAGAACAGACGTAGCCCTTAATATCGATGTCGTCGGCATACGACAGCAATTGTACGCTCTTGTAAAGTATTGCGCCTGAGCGGTTCAGTGCTGCGGCTCTTATTATCTTCTCCAACATCAGATTAAAGAAATCACACCAAAGGGAGTCCCCTTGTCTGAAACCTCGTTTGGTGGCGAACGGCTCGGAGAGGTCCTTCCCAATTCTGACAGAGCTGGTGGTATTACTCAACGTCGTTTTACAGAGCCGTATTAGATACGCGGGGATACCAAATTCAGACATCGCGGTACAGACACAACTTCTCTTCGTGCTGTCGCAAACGGCTTTGAAATCGACAAATAGATAGTGTGTGTCAGTCCTATTCTCGCGGGTCTTTTCCAAGAATTGGCGTATTGTGAATACCTGATATATGGTGGATTTGCCAGGCCTAAAGCCACACTCAGAGGGTCCAATCAGTGCGTTTACAGTGGGCTTCAGTCTTTCACACGATACACTCGATAAGACCTTCTAACCTATGTTTAGAAGGCTGATAACGCGGTAGTTGGCGCGAATGGCGGGGTCGCCTTTCTTGTGTATTGGGCAGGACACACTTAAAATCCAATCGTCGGGCATGTGTTCATATGATCATATTTTGCATAAGAGCTGGTGCATGCACCTCATCAGCTGCTTGCCGCCGTACTTTAATAAATAGCTCGGCTGGAAGGCCGTCAGCTCCAGCGGCTTTGTTGTTTTTCGTCGTCGTCTTGTCCACTACTTTCAGTGCTGCTGCCATTCAATAGGGTGGAAAAGTGTTCCCTGCATAATTTAAGTACGATCTGGACATCAGTCTCTTGGTCGCCATGGTTCTTCTTACAGGATTTCGCCCTAGTCTTGAAACCTTCAGTAATTCGCCTAACTGTCTGCTAAAATTTTTGGGCGTTTTTCCTGGTGGCCAGCATCTCAAGCACACCTTTCACTTGCACTTTATTATATTTAATTTTAATGAGCTACAAAACTTCAAACTCAACTTTTTTTTTTTTAAGATTCTGATTAAAAAGTTCGAAAGTTTGGTGAAACTTTGTAGAATTAGTTTTTATAGTTTTTTTGCACAAAGTCGGAAATTTGGATTTATATGGTTTTAAATAAGAAGAGAGCTTTACTTCCATAAAAAAAAGTAAGTGCGCCTGGGCCACACTGTAGAAGTGAAACTTACGTTACTTATCTATCTATACATAAACACATCTGCTTTTGCTTAAGGTTATATTTTTTCGCTTGTTTTCTATCAATGTAGATCCCTACCTCTACCACTGTTCGTTTTAATAACATTCATGTTATTCTGTTTTTCCATTATCTTCATTTTTATCATTATACTCTATCGATAACAAAATCGATTATAACGTCCATCAAAATACCGATACCAAAATCGATGACCAAATCGATAAAAATTTCAATAGCAACATCGATAATACCATTAGTAGCCAAATCGATTAGAAAATCGATAAAAATATCGATAACAAAATCGATAAATGTCGATAACAAAATCGATAAATATCGATAACAAAATCGATTTATATCGATAGCAAAATCGGTAAATATCGATAACAAATCGATAAATATCGATAACAAAACCGATAAAAATATCGATTATTTTATCGGTAGGTCTCGAGAATCCCAAAAATCTCTAGAATCCAAAAATAGTTCCCAGATTGAGTCTCTGTGTCTCTGTCTATATCCTTTCCTCCTTAATTACCTTTATTTTAATCTTTCTTCCCCTATCTTCATCTGTGCTTTTATCGGTATCCTCATCCTCCTCTTTGTCTTTACTTTTATGTTCATCATTTTTTTTCAGCTACATATTCCCGTTCACATTTGTTCTTGGTCTTCATTTTTGCCTTTATCTTTACGCATCTTTGTTTTTGTTGTTATTTTTACCTTTGCCTTTATCCTTTTCTTCATTATATACGTAGTCACCTTTACCTTCATTCTTGTATTGGTCTTTTTCTAAGTGTTATTCTTTAACCTTTTGTTAGCAAATTTTTGTTAAATTTATAGATACCATATGCATACACATACGAAGCACTTGTTTCCGCCCCAACCATTTCCGTTGCACCAGTTGCCCAGACTGACCTGGTTCCGCTAAAGCGCACTACTACCAGGCATCGAAATGCCGAACACTGAATACGAGACAAATGCAGGACATGAAAAGGAATACAGAACATTAGGCGTCCCGTATAAACTAAAGAAATTACCAGGACAATTGGTCAAAGAAGAGGACTGTCCCGTATAATACAGGACGGATGGTCACCGTACTTATAGGGGGCATACTATACATATATAGGTATACGGGTATGTGTGTGTGTAAAGGTCTGATTATGCATACTTCGCATAACTTCGCACAACCATTTGTACCAGTGCATAAAAATGTAACTTAAGAAAATGTGAAGCGATATCTAAACTCAACAGATCGCTAAGTTTTTAAAAGTTCTGCTAATTTCTGGGCAATGGAATACATGCAAACTACATACAAAGTACATACGAAATTACAGTTTGAAGTTTATGCGAAGTTGTGCGAAGTTATGCGAAGTATGCATAATCAGACCATAAGAACCACTTAGATATTGATCATTTACTAAACGACTATTATAACTCAGTAAACGAAATTTTTGAGCAAACGTTGCTCGATATTGTGTATAAATTTCGTGCTAATATCTTATGAGGGCAAATTAAAACATTTAAAGGCGTCTCCTGAAAAATATCGTTTTTTGAGTTGTGACCGTCTGTATATACGTGCATTGTAAAATCAATGCCGAATGTTGGTTTTGTATGACATTCATTGCCTTCGTATTTAGCCAAGTCAAAGTTTGCCCACCAACACAATATGGACAAAGTGCTAAAAGTAATAATTATACCAGCATACCTATATACATATATACTGTATCTAATTATTACGACCAATAGACAATTTATTGAACCCACAACTCTGTTTTGCTTTTTTTCACAACAACTACAAACCACAGCCCAAATAAGGTAATCACCAAGGCCTACAACATACCTGCTGGTCTCAATCGATCTGCTTTTCAGGCGGATAGCTGAAAACAGTTGGAAGTTCCACTAAGCAACAGCTTCTCATTCACTTGACCAAAGGTGACACAAATATTTAGTATTTTCGCTTTAAAAACATTGCAGAGCGAAAATGCAAAAATATACATACATATTTATGTATGTACCTATATGTATAATAAACTTTGTTTAAAAATTTGCTTATACTTTTTCACAGATCTTCGCACAGATCTTTATCACTTGCTTTATGCTTTTTACTTTACACATATTTTGTTGTACACTACGCTAATTGATTTGTTTGCATTTGCTCACTTCCAGCCACAGTTCATATACATACATACATATGTATGTATAAATATTTCAATAATCACAAGATACAACAATAAAACGAGAACTTTTCACAAATTTCTTTAATAAATCATTTTCGTGGTACAAAAGTTGTAAAAAACAATTATTATTAAAAGTTTAAAACACAAAACACAATTGGAAAATCTATTTTTCAATTAGTGAGTTTGCAAAGAAATGCCAATGCAGAGCCATTTCCTGTAAAACAAAAAAAAAATCACCCGCAGAACATTCCGTACATCTCGAACAGCGAATTAGCACTCAGCTAACGTCCCACTAATTCCCTCAAACAATGTGCAATTGGCGCATAAGAAAACACTCAAAACGAATTTCCCACACAAACACTGGGGTATTTTTATGCCAGTTAATGCAACTCTGGGCAACAGCTGCTTTACTTTTGGTGTTGCCACGAATGATGGGGAAATTTTATACCAAATACGATTAGGCCAATTCGAACGGAAACGCTTTGTGGCAGTTTTTTTGTGGACCATGTTTTTTTTTTTGGCGGAACAAGTTCCAAACAATCCGTCCGGTGATGGGCACTGCCCTGCCTGCGGGCAAAGCTCTTTTAAGCTTTCTATAGGTATTGCATAGCTCTCTGTCTTCCCATCGCTGATCTACACCATCTACGAATAAATCAGAGCAGTTGGTTGGGTGTTAAAAATCGTAGGTTTGTCTCTCAATACATAGCTGCAAAAGTCTCAAACCTGATCCTTGCAAAGGCGGGGCAGAAGCACAAAAAGTGTTCCGCCGCAGCAAATACCCTTTAGTCTTTAAAACTCCACACCAGTAAGCGTCCTTCGAAAAAAATCCACTCCTTGATGGAGCACAGATCGAATCAAAAAAAATATTCAATTAGTCCTATTGCACATCTATAGAGAAATGAAGAGATTCCGCCAGGCTAAGCAAATTCTTATCCAAGGAACACATCAACGCCAGCCTTATTAAGGGAGAGGTCGATGCATGGACAAAGAACATGGGGGAATCACTAGAGCCTTTCATAAATACACACTTTCCTGGCTGCGACCAGAGGCCAAAATCATGGTATCATACAAGGCGTCGGCAACTCTCAAAAGGGTTACTCGACTCAATCGTAGACAAAGACCCAGACGGTATCATACCGATAATGCTCCAGAGAAATTACAGGAGGCCTTGGTATGCTGGCTGAAAGTATCTACAAAGCCAGACCAATAAGTGATACAGCTTTCCTGCTAAAGGTATTGGGAATACTTGTTAGACTTATGTGTATATAAGGCATTTCTCGACATAGAAGGGGTCTTCAATAATATTACAATCGAAGCAATTGTTCCATCCTTTGTGAAGGTTGGAATAACAGAGCACATACACGAGTGGATCGAACAAAATTTCAGAAACAGAACCATAAATTGGTTCAATGCCGCTATTCCGTGCATGTCGTCGTGGTACTTAACGCAACGTACTGGACCTCTACAAAGATGTAGTGAAAGTACCAGCATATGCAGAGGATGTAGAAGTGGCGGTAACAAGTCTCTTACCCTCAACGATTAGTGTAATCTTAGAGGGAGCTTTGCTCGGGCTATACACATGAGCCACAAAACGTGGCCTGGGTGGGTGTCAAACCCAGTAAAGCGGAACTGATGTTGTCTAACAAGAAAACAAAAATACCACAATGGAATGACTCACATTTTCCCAGCCACGCCCCGCTCCCATCACTTGTGGGTAGGGATGCAAACGATGCATCGATATTTTTGAAACATCGATAATATCGGTTCAAAATTCGATGTTTGCCATCGATGTTTACAATTTCCTAAAATCGCTAAATTGACGATACATCGATGCCAGTTTCAGCGATGTTTTAACATCGAATTATGCTCCTAAAATTTTTTGACTGGCCATGAATTTTTATATATTTTTTCTTTTAAAAGGAACATTCAGAAATTCCGAGTTTACTCTTATCTTTCGATATTAAAAATGCATACTTAGTCATTAAAAAAGGACCGGGATCCCGTTGAAATTTCAATGAAATTGGGCCTTGCAACTTTAGGCTTAGCGAGCTTATGACGGCATGCATTTCTATTCTATTTATAGGGAGGGAATGGTAAATAAATAAGGCAATAATTGAATTACAGAGAGTTGGAATTGACAAGTATTAAATTTTCCTAAAAAATCTCGAAACATCGGAAACCATCGATATATCGATGTTTTTCTGGCGATGTATTTTAGAATCGATGTTCATTTTTTCCGATGCATCGAAATATCGATGTATCGATGTTACTCCCCAAAATTTGCATCCCTACTTGTGGGCGGGAAAGGGAGGTGGTGCGTGTCTCATCGCCAATCTACACTATTATTAATATTTCCGATTTTCACCATACACAAACCGAATTTCAAACCGAATTTCATTGGAATCGGATAACATATACCATATCCGCCCTCTAGTGTAGTGGGTGTGGCAGTTCGCCAAATTTTACCAGATTTCATACTTTTACTTTCCTTTTAATTGAGATACGTTTACTGCCCTTTTATAGAGATGTGCCAATGTGAAGCGTTCACCCTGAAAGATAAACGACGGACGGACGGGCGGACGCAGTTTAAACTGGTTTTACTATCAGTTTAAGCTGAACAAAGTATTTTTGTACCAATCCCCCTCAACTGCACGTCGCACTATGAGCGAAAGAAATTCAAAAAATGAAAACCTAAGAACTATTTTTTTCATATTTTGTCTAATTAGGTAATTGCATGGGGCTCTGAAAAGCTGAATCCAATTTCTTTGTATGATATAAACTCTTCAATAAAAATCGGAGGAATTGTGATCTTCTTAGTAATGGGTATTTTTGAATAACTTTAATGAATGTTTGATTTATGTATATCGATGGCTGAGTGGAAGATCGACCTGCTTATCTCGGCAGCTAGTTCGAAAACGCCTTATCTCAGAAAATTTTTCAACAACGCTTTATCTCAGAAAACTTTTCAAGAACGCCCTACTTCAGAATTTGATTGGAAAACACCCTACCTGAGAATTGGGTTGAATAACGCCCTATCTCAGTTGCCGATTCAAAAACGCCCTATCTCAGCTATTTTCAATGTATTTTCGTTTGATATAGGGTGTTTTTGAACCGAGTTCTGAGATAGGGCGCTCATCAACAAAATTCTGAGTGTTTTTCAATAAAATTCTGAAGTAGGGCGTTCATGAAAAGTTTTCTGAGATAGGGCGTTTTCGAACTGGCTGCCGAGATAGATCGATCTTCCACTCAGCCATCGATATGTTCTCTTAGAGATACACATCGTAGGATGGTATCAATCGATCTACGATCTATACCAAACGTGTGTCACTCTCATACTATAAATCATTGTAGTTGCTACGTTACCATATTCTTTATGACACTAAAAGTGAAACCAAAGAAAATTCAGGGGACAGCAAAGGGTTAAGAGGCCTACAAAAAAAGCTCCACACTTATCCGCCGCTCTTTTTTTGGCTTTCTCAGGACTATAAATGTCCCTATTCCCCAAAAAACTTCACGCAATCTACATATATAAAGTTTAGCAATCACCATTTCCAAACTATTATTATTATTAACTATGACAACGATCGGGTTTCAGGTGTTTTCGACAACGCCAATTACAAATCCATAGTCAGTTTAAGAATTCAAGAAGGTGAATAAAAAATGGTGAACAAAAATGCATAAACTATTTTTTTAGAAATCAACTATTATTTTCGATTGCTGGTTTTTTTCCTTTTAATGCAATTATTGATAAGAACGATTAATTTATCTGTAGTTAGTATGTTAATTTAGTGGCCAAAGCATTCTTTGCCAAGAGTTCATTGTAGCAAACACTAGCATTACAAACGCTGCTGTCAAAGGTTCTATGTAGAGAGGCCTTTACTGTTAGCCTTCGTATGGTAAGTAAAGTGATTAAAACGACAGGATTCATATTGTAAAACGTTTATATATAGTATATCGATTGAAAGCTTTGTTTCGTTATTTAATTTTTACGCACTAACATTTTTGATTACATACATATACATACATACATATTTACTAAGAGGTATGTACAACAATTACCAACATACACTTACTTTCATCTAGATTAAACAGGATTTTGTAATACATATAGTCAAATTTTGTTTAAAAAATATTTTATATATAAAAAAAAAATAATCTTAATAAAACAATTTGTATGTAGTTTGGCATTATAACAAATAGAAAATATTGCAATATCGGTAATTTACGCTTAAAAACTTGCGTTGAAAAATTACACTAGTGAATTGCGGTAACAAGTTTTTTTTTCAAATCTTATTTTGACATTAATTATTGTCCCGGAAGACCAAACACTACCAAATAAACGCACACTTACATATGTAAGTATATACAAGTATTTGTATATATATATACTTTACTCTTATATACATTTACTCGTGCAAAACATACTGATTTTTTCATAGTTGTGTACATGATACAAACAAAGGTGTCATTAAATGGAACTACCTTATGTTTTGTACCGTGGTTATGTTTATATTCGAAACTTTTTTTTACTGAAAAATAAATGTTTGGACTCTAAAAATTGGCTTATTTTTTGTATCTTTAACATTTCGGGCGTAACTTTAAAATTTTATGTTTTTGTCAGATCAGGTCTCAAATGCTCTATTTAGTTCAGGTATGGCTTTAATATGTTCACCTTATTTGTCGTATGAAACAGAGCGAGAGTCTTGCGAAACTGTTCTTGAATCTTCTGGCGTTTCCCTTTGGCGTCGCTTGACCGCCCATTCTACAATGCAGAAGCAGGCTGTGCCTATTGTGCCGAAAACGACTAAAATGCCTAATTGAGCGCGCAAGCCAAGATGCGAGGAGTAAAAAAAGCTGATAGCGGCGGCGATGGACTGCATATGGAAGTAGAAATAAATATTATCTGAGTGTTCAGAAAAAAAGGGAGCACATATGTATATTCAAAGGGTATATTTTAGACAAACCTGCGTAAATTTGAATAACGCAAACGCGCCCACGGAGTTCTTTACATATACCCCACCCAGCATAGAATAGATTTGCGTGTTCATGCAGGCATCACCAAGACCCAACATAAATGCACACAACAAAGCGATCCATGCGCGAGGTGGGTCCATATAGGATATATCTTCGGTGTCCTTGAAGGGCGCATTGTCAGGCAAGTTAAGGAATATCAAGAAAAATGCAATCATGTGTATGACATAGCCCGCAATAACGATAGGATCGCGGCCAAAGCGCGTTGTCTTCTTTCCTAAAATACCGAAGAGACCACCGCCAAACACTTCTCCAGCGCCTATGCAAATGCCAGCGAGACCAACAATTTCCTTTGGTGTATTGTGTATCTTCTTTGTGAAGCCTATTGAGGGACCATAGACGCCACTGAAGAAGGACAATTCCATGCCTGTAAAAAACACATTTATTGACTAAAACAATCTTCTATTCGCAAAGAAATAATAATACGAGACCTGTGTATAGGAATGCCACGCTTAACAGCAACATATCCCGTGTGATAAAGAGATTGCCAGCCGATTTCAGTGCATACACAGCGCTGCCCCAGCCAGTTCGATGTTGTTGCTGCTGCCGTTGCATTTCGGATGTACCAACCGAGTTGTCAGCCATGGGACGCAATGCTGCTAGGAAAACTATACCCAATACTGCAACAGCTGTTAGCACACCAATCACCATGCCGCGTGTGCCTGCATCAATGTGTTCCTTATCTTGGAATTGAAAGTAGACAAAAATGTTGCCGAAGAACATGCTGCATTGCAACAGCGCCCAGAATACACCCGAATTGCGCGAAATGGTGGAGAGATCACTGCAGCGAGCTAAGAAGTTACCCTGACCCGTCCAGGTAATGGCAGCACCAGCGCCCAAAATGCCGCTCGACAGGTAGAGTAACCAATTAGAGGGAAATAAAAAGATGATCATGAAAAGACTGCAAGAGATGAGAACAAAAAGAATAACACAAATTCACATAAAATTTCAATAACTAGCTTACGTATAGGTGAGTGATCCAGCCAACATAGCTACACGTGGCCCTGTAAATGATATGAAGGACGGCGCCAGCCAATTGCATAGTGAAAATGTCGTGTAAATAACTGCCAAACTGGTATAACCGTCACCGGTGAAATTGTTATCCTCTTTCGCAATACTATCCAAAATAGTTTTCTGAAAATATTGAAAATTTATTAATAAAAAATTGCTGTGCGGACATGTAATAAGGTATACGAAGCTAATCAGGTGGGAGAGAGGAATTTATCTAATAACAATGCTTAAAAATATTATCAAAAACTGAGGTCAAGTCAATGCCAACACTCCGAAATACGCACTACTAATATTGATATTGGCTCAAATCCTGATTGTTGTACTTGTCGTTAGGAAAAATTAGAAACTTTACGCTCTCTCAACCATACTCAATCTGCAAATTTCCTATTGGAAAAAATGATTTTAACAAAGTACATAGATTGCGGATGCACCTTGAGTTAGTTTGAAGCATATCTCCCGGCGCATTTATTGACTCTGTAACAGTGCGAAACTAAATTTAGCTGCGAAAACAAGCTTATTAGACTATCGGAAGCAAATTGACTGACATGATTAGCATATAAATATCAGCAGCACATACATATGTTGTATTGTTGTCGTCGTCAATGATAAAAAGTGATTGACCGCTCGCTGGTAAAGCCATAAAAAGCTACATTCAGTTTATCTGTATGTATATTCACTCGTGTCAATGTACGGAAGAGATCTATAGCAAGTAAAGCACTGACACATCATACAACATTAGTACAAGTTCTCTGCCTAGGCATGTGCATTAGGCCGTATCACAAAAGAGAAAAAAAAATACAATATGTTCCAAGCGAATTTGAACATCACTAAAGCCGGTCGTTCAATGTCTGATTAGAACAAATCGAGTGTTTTATCGATCAATGAACAATGTCTAGTTAACACTAAATGCAGGTAAAACTTCATTATCGACACCCTGTTATATGCTATGAAGTCGTTCACTTCGATAACCAGTTTTGGCAAAACGTTAATCATCTGTGTGATTTTAATAAGTAATGGTCAGTTGTGATCACAATTACAAAATTTGGTAGAATTAAAAAAAAACAAAAACAAAAAATGTTCACAGTATCGAAAATACCCTTTTAAAATTTTCCAGTATGCAGTTTTGTAGCCCATTCAATTATAATAAAAGAAAGTGCATTTTTCAAGTCGTTAAAACATGCCATTGATTTTTTAGATTTTTTTTTTGTGGAGAATGTTGCTGTTTTTTATTTCATATAATATTTTTAATCATGCGTTATATGGAAGAAAATACGTATCACCCTCCACAAAAAAAAAATCTAAAAAATCAACGGTAATTTTCAACGACTTGTAACTTGCACTTTCTTATACTACAATTGAATGGGCTACAAAACTGCATACCCGAAAATTTTCTAAATATTCTAGTTAAAAATTTTGATGACAATTTTTTGAAGTTTGATTAATTTTTTTGCGATTTGTGCAAAATTATAAACTTTTATTATTGAATTTTTTTAGATTGAATTATATTTTAAATGAAAGTTATTAAAAATAAATGAATAAACATAATTTGCAACCAGTATCATTTTGAATTTCTTTGCTTTGATCGCATCTGTACATATACACATCTGTACGTATACAACCCAGTGGAGAATGGGCAACGAATTAACTTTTCTATTACGAAAAGATTGGCTATTATCGCCGAACAAAAACATGCATCCCCATGGTAAGCTGATTTGTAATATGTATATATACTCGTACAGTATTGGACATATCTATAGCACCCACCTTTCAAAGCGATATTGTTTGCCACTTATGTTTAAGTAAAATACAGTTCATTTTCAACAAAACCCATATAAACCAATGTTTTAAACTTTTTAAAAGACCACAAAAAAGGCCAACAAACTTTCCCTTAAATTTCAAAATTTTTTCTCAGAAGCTCTAGAATTTTTTTGAGTATACAGTTTTATAGCGCGTTCAATTTTGTCCAATAATGTGCAAGTTTCAAGTCGCTAAAGATTACCGTTGATTTTTTTTTTTGTCTCATTTGCTTCCATATAACGACTAAACACAATTTATTTTTATATGACAGAAACCCGCAACATCCTCGGCGAAAAAAATTCTAAAAAATCAACGGTAATTTTTAGCCACTTGAAACTTGCACATTATTAGACTAAAATTGAATGGGCTATAAAACTGTGTATTCAAAAAAATTCTACCGCTTCTGAGAAAAAAGTTTGAAATTTGGGTGAAAATTTGTTGCACTTTCTTGCGGTCTTTTAAAAAGTTTTAAACTTGAGTTTATGTGAGTTTTGTGAGAGAATGAACTGTATTTTAATTGAAAATTCTTAAAAATAAATAAACAAAGATGAGTGGCAAACAATACCACTTTGAAATGGGGGTGTATTGGCCAATACTGTATATGGGTGTTTCCAGCGGAAGGTCCACCACGACAAAAAAAATAAAAGTTTTATATCTAACGTATTTACGGGCCGATTTGTCTGCTTTTTAAAATATATACTGGCTATATAAGTAGAATCATGTTTGCATAAAATGGTCTTTCTAGGTGGTGCCAAGGTCGAGATATTTCGAAAAACCGTATTTATGGTCCGATTTGGTTCGAATATGTGGTTGAAACATAATAAATCATAGATTTCCAATAAACTGACCCTGAATTTGAGCTGAAGTCAAAATATAAAGTATTTTCTACATAAAATACATGTTTTATTTGCGTTAAAAATTCATTTAAAAGCAATATTAACAATAATATAACGATGGAAATTTATGTCACGTGACGCCATGTCACGTCACGTTTCACACTTGGGGTTGTAAAAGAGAATTGAAACAATTTGCATTAATTCAAAAAACTCTAAAAACAACTAGAATTGTTCCAAATCATATTAAAATAAGTTTTGTAAGATTTTGTAAGAAAAGAAAAAATCAACTTCCATTTTTTGCCACGTAACGACCCTCTCTTTAAATGTTTATATTTCAGGACCAAGCAGTTCGATTGATTTCATTTTTCGGTTAAATATAGAGCTAATTATGTGCTATACAATGGCCCAAAAAAGTTAAAGAAAACAAATGGTATTCCTTTTTTGTATCACATTGAAATCGTACGACTGTCACGTGCGCCACCATGAAAATGCCCATATGTAGTCTCCAGCGCTCAATTCATAAGGCCCAAAGTTTTTTAGTGCTATTGTTTTATTGAATTGGTAAGTATGTACATATGTATGTATTATTGATAGGTAAGTATGTATGTATGTACATATATCGGAGCTTCAATGGATTTTAATGTCGAACAAAAAGTTAAATTTGAATTCTGTGGCTGTTAAAAGAGACTTATAAAAAAGTTTACGTTCTTTTTTTTTAATTTGATATATAAAATGCATTGATCGGTAGTACATGTGCATATATCATCGTTTAAAGTTCAAAACCGCGTATCAACAAAATGCAAAACCGCGTATGTGAACTTGTAGATTTCATTTTCTAGCGCGTAAAAACACTCATATTTCAAAAGGGTTCCCTTTTTTATAAAGCAATCGCATTTCTGGCTAGTATATTTCAGGACGAATGGCTAAGGATTGAGCCAAGAGCTTGTGTGAACAAATCCAATTTATGGCAGCCAATGTCTGTTACGCGGTTTTGCAGAATAACGATACGCGGTTTTGTACTTTAAACGACGATATGTATATATGCTTTTACATCAGGTTAAAACAAGCAAGGTTAAAAATCCAGCCCATTTATACACAAGAGTATATTTAATTAATATTAATTAAATATCATCAAGCGTTGAAAATGTGGAAGTACAAATACATAGCGATGGTCAAAAAAATCAATAGTGCCGCTGGATAATTCTTACCAAACTGGAAACTCAAGTGCTTAGCGCAAGTTTTTCGTAAAAGTTCATTAATAAGTAAATATTTTATAAACTGGAGCTTGAACAAACCGAAAGTTCAAAGTTGTGTTGCTAAAAATAATAATACGAAGAGATCGTTCAGTCCGATGCCGAGTCGCATCGTATTGGCCTAATAGTAGGTCGTGAGGCTAACTCACAAAACACTATTGCATCCTCTGGATTGGTAGCACAAAATATAGGTTTACATTATCACCAGCAGACAAGAAGTGATTGATCTAACCTTAAAAAACCAGTTATGGCGGATGATATCAAAGAAGTGAAGGTCTTGGAAGAAGAATTTCAATCTGGGCTCGAATCGTCACATACGATATCGCATTACTCGTCACGTAAAAAAACATTTCTCTGATTATGACATACGTACCCTTTATGCCATTTAGCTTATACGACTGACGCACAGTGGTTCGAATAGAAGATCTAGCTTGACGAAAGTCAAAATTTTATTTGTTTTTAAATTACTTTTGGGTACTTGGACTTGGAATACATTCGGAACAATATATTTAAATAGAAATAGCACATATGGAACATATGGAAACAAAAAAAAGTTAAGTCAATGGCGTCTATTTGAGAACTCTATTATAACAACTGGAATTTAACTTAAAAAATTGCTTTTCTCACTCACAAATATTTGCATATTGGCAAATTGATTTTATAAATTAAAAACTACACTTATTTCTCTATAGATTCATAATTCAATTTTTGTGCACATTGTTTAAGGAAATTTAAACCGGAAATTCGTGGTTTGTCCAGTTAAAAAAATACTGTAATAAGTAGCAAAAGTAAAGCCTGCTAAGATTCTATTTGATTTGGTCATACGTAATGCACTAAAATATTCAGCAAGAAAGGCAGTAAAGGTGTTTCTGCAAACACTGGACATAAATCCCATAAATTCGACCCTGGATATCTGTAAAGCTTGGTAAAACGCAACTGTACTATTTTGTTTATAAATACATATATCGATTTATAAGCCTGCCTTAGTTGTTCTTATTATTTCGAGCACGTCTGTTTGTGCATTGAACTGTTTACTCTGTTGAGTGATCAGCACATTGTCTGTATGTAGAAAAATATATATGTACATACATATGTATGTACTTAGGTATGTACGAAGAATGTAAAGAAATACGATAACAAATTGAAAATGTCGCGCAAAAATTAATTTAATGATGCATAAATTATCTACAGTCGCCAGAGGGCATACAATTAATGACGCAAAGAGGAAACGATACCTGATACACGATTTGTCAACAGAAAGGAAAACGGAGATAAAAGTTAAAGCAAAGTCTTCATATGTAGATAATACATGAAATCTTAAAGCATTTCAGAAATGATATTTGAATGATTATTTTAATGATAAATACTTAAATGATAATCGCATAAGTTAGTTATTTCAATTGTCTTGATGTCCAGTTAACGACGGGCATAGCTTCACAAATTTAGACTTTTTATCAGCATCAAAATCTGGTAAGGAAAAACATTAGGAAGAAAAACTAGAGTATTAAGTCGCCTTTATATGATAGCATGCATAAGCAAAATCTTTTTTATCACAGTTTGAATTGGTTCTAACGAACATCAGCTAAAGTTCTGATGATTAAAAGGCTCTCTGAAAAATATTTTCTCTTAATTTTTCTGTCGCTTAAGTGGATTTTAAAAATTTCATTGCGTTTAGACGGAGCATACGAACTTAAGGCAAAGGTTGTTGGTACTTGATTTGGCAAACAAACTTAAACTAGTATGCACAGGGGGTACAATTAATTATTTATCCATCTATTAATTTATTTACATATTTGTTTTAAGTATTTTCAAAAAAAGCTTTTTTTCGAAGAAGAATAAGTCCAGGAGTGCAGAAACGCATTGAAATTGAATTTATGACGAATTTGGGAATACGTTCCTCAGCAGGTTTTTGCATGCTTGGTGTATGTGTTTAAGTATAATATACTTTCAGCTTAAGTCTCCACCAATGAAAGACGCAAAAATAACGAGTTTAGATGAGAAAATTTTGCAAAACGTATGCCAATTCTTGAATTTACCAAGTTTAATGAGCCGCAAAAAACAAAAATAATTTAAACGAAAAATGCAATCAACTCAATTATGTGCACGCGTATTGTTTATGTGGTCGTAATAAAAGTCAAAGAATTCCGTTATTTTGTCGATGATGTAATCATCAGAACTGAACCAAAATTAAATGGGCCCCAACTGTGAAACTACATAAAAATCATTGGGGAACATACATTCAAACATACACAAAAACGAAATTGACGAATGGGAAATTTTCGCCTTTTGAAATCCGTTAACCAGACTCGCAAATGGCTTAAATGTTAAAAAGCTGGTATCGAAAAATTTTAAGACATCTAAGTTAAAAACACTTAACTTAGAATTTCACACTAAGCTTTTCATGTGTAGTACTTTCGGCGCTCACGCCGGCACCAAAACTTGCATATGCATGTACCAGTGTTGCTGTTTACGGGCGCTTCCTACAAATATTTATAGCATTTTTTCGACTTGGTAGGTTGGCAGTTTAAAGTAAATTTTGCTAGGTTTTAATGACACCTACAAAGAGAACATTTCGCAAACGTTCTTCAATAGTTTAAAACTTCAACTAAAGTTATTAAGTTGGGAATTTATCCAAAATCCTGGGTTTTAATAAACACTAAATCGAATTTTAATAAACAATGTTTTCGAACAAAGCTTGTTTTCTATATAAAACCAACGAAATGCATATTTAACCCCCAGCAAAAGCTAGCACAGTATTTTATTGCAATTTCAGGAACAGGCACATGCGTATGTGAAAAATTTGTCAAGAAAATAATTTCTTTAAATATTTCTTTTCATATAGAATTTTGATGTGTGTATGTGCGATTTTTTTTAATTTTATCATCGTTTCTTATTTGAAAAATAAATGAGTAGTGTCGTGTTTTTAACTATACGTGTAGGTATATATGTACATACGTTCTACATATACATATGCCTAGTAACGAATGTTTTATTTGATCTCATTTTTTCATGTAAAGATGAATTTCTTAACTAGCTTTTTGTTTAAATAAATATACGTATTTTTCCAGAATTCATTGTTATTCTCTACCATACTTTATTGAAAATTTTTTCGTGTTACTCAATGCACACATATGTATGTACTTGTATGTATTCCCTATATATGTACTTGTATGTATATAACTATAGTATGTATGTACGTAAAAAAGTTTAGCTACATTTTTTAGCCACATCGAATTTTTTAGCTCTTTTTGGGACTTTTTAAATAGAAATTTGGCTACCACTAAAAATGACTTGCGGCAACACTGGAGGCAACACCGATATGTGCATACTTTTAAGCTGAATAGAGCATGGAATGACTAAAAAGCGCTGAACGGTAAAATGTAACATTAGATGCAATTATGACAGTCGAATTTTACTTTCAACTTTGATTTAAAGTTTCATAGATTAATTTATGTACGTAAGTATAAAAACTCAGCCTTCTAAGTCCAATCAGATTAATCTAAGTCTAAAATAGACCTGAGTTTTATATTGCATATACATATTGTATACATACTTGAAGTTAAAATTGATAACGTAAATGCACTTCAAAATAGCCAAGCGCATCGCTAATCACTTATTCTGCCTATGTAGGTCATATTTTTAATTGAAAGAAAAAATATATTTCTAAAATCGATTGACGTAGGCAATTAAGTTATAAGAATTCTACGCAAATTACGAAAAAAATACAAAGCTGGAAATTTTCCCCGAGCTAACACTGTACAAGTGCAGTCATGGAGCCGGCTTCTCCTCAAATTCTCAGTAACGGATTTTAAATCGCCGAAAAGGTGCTGTGTATCGATTTCCTTGTCTAAGTTTTTTTCCAGAATTTTACGAACTGTGAAAATCTGGTTTGAAAGAAGGCTTTTAGTAGTCTTTCTCACAGCTTCCAAAAGACCTTATATGCAATATTAAAAAGGCTAACCCTGCGGTAACAGCAGGATCTCCTTTCATGTAAATTGGATACGCTGATTCCAATGCGTGCTGCAAGCGCTTCGTCGCAGGTTTTGAACAGCACAGCCGGTATTATCTCGGTTCAAGGATCTTTGTGGTTTTTAAGCTAGATTATTGTTTTTATATTCGGATAATACTGTACTTATATGAGTCTTCAGCTATACATACATCCAATTCTCTAAATACAGGGCCTTAGTGCGATGTTTAAGAATTCGAATGCTCCTCGCCGAAAAATGGAATACATAATGAAGTTTCATCCAGTCCGGCCATCTGTTTTATGTGAATTTTATGTCACATTCGCAATACAGGCAGTTTTTATGAAAAAAAATGGCTCGAAGGTTCGCCATTGCATGGCTTTTAATGTTTTTTTTTTAATACAGTTTATTAGCTTATTGAGAAGGGGAGCCAACGTTTATAGAGGGGATAAAGTTTAGTAAGACATAACTTTATGAAAATTGTTCCGCTTGAATTAAAATCTACTTTGATTTTTATATACCAGAATGCACTTGGGCACAAGGGTATTATAAGTTTTGATAATAGGGTCAAAGAGGAAAACGACGTAAATACAAATATGCCTATTAGCCTGTGGGAAAATATTAAAACAATCAAAAGAAATTGTAATTTTTGTCTATGGAAACTTTTATTTCATGCATAATTACTGAGATGTCCCACCAGTCACAATTTCAAATATTTTTTTATATTTTTATGAAGATTATATAAACCTCATTTTTATTGAAAACGAAACGAATGTATATTTCATATTTTACAACACAAATACATCGTACATCGTGAAAATTAACTGTTTTGGCTAAAATTCATCTTTGAGTGCACAAGGGTAAAATAGAGTCATTTTCAGTGTCCCACTAGTCACATTCATTCAAATGATAGTTACATCAAACTAAGAAATCGTTTGGTATTTTGGTTAAAGCAATTTTATACATTAGTTAATGTTCTATTTTAAAAAAATATCTTTCGCTATTGTATAAATTCCGACGACATAGTTAAAATTCACAATTGATCACATTCTGGAGTAAAATGTTGCACTAGTCACAATGGAATGGCCCAATATTATTGATTAAACGTTTTATACTTTGTTCAAAAAAGAATAAAATTTAAAATTGGGGACTTCAACGATAGAGTCAGGGTTGCCACTTCCGAAAATAAATATTTACCATCCACTTGAAAAAAATCTACCAAATCTGGAAAATATGAACCAATAACTTTTTTTTAATTATTTTAACAAAAGTTATAGTTTTGTTAAATTTTTTAGTTATTTTTATAAAAATTAAAATTATTTATTAATGAACTTTGTATTTAACTAATGATATGGTATTTGAGATCATATTAATGGCATCTTCTCGGTTTTTCTTAACCGAAAGCGAAAGTGATGAAACTTAAGGCAACAACGAAGCATCATCATTTGAAAAAACTTCTATTATAGACAAATACATTGACTCAAACAGCCGCTTGGTATTTTTCTAATACATATTTACAATGTTCTTCAAGTAAATTTTTTTTCGTGTAAGAATATTGTATTTTTAACCAAACCCATACAAATCAAGGATTCAAGCTATATCCTACATTTATAAAAATTAAAAAAAAAATCGTCTAAATTTCGAACTTTTTACTCTGAATTTTTAGGACAATTTTGGGTATGCAGTTTTATCGTCGCCGGTCTTTTGTGTTTTTTTTTTTCATTTAATAATTGCCATTTATAAAAACTGGCGTTGACTTTTTAATTTATTTTTTTTTGTGAACAATCATGGTGTGTATTTACATGCTTGTCCATTTTTTCATTCTATTTAAGTAATTATTTAAAATATTTAGGGAATCAACAGCTGCTCAGGATTCCAGTAAAATGAGTTTTGAATGGAGCACGATTTGTTCACCTTTTATCGATACGTATGTATAGTAAAATACAGCGGCTCCGCTGGCTTGGCCATGTCGTTCGAATGGACAACGACGCTTCAGCTCTGAAAGTATTCAACTCGGGGTTGGCGGTAGCAGAGGAAGAGGGAGGCCCCCACTGCGATGGAAAAACCAGGCGGATAGGGACTTGGCTTCACTTGGCAGAAAAGAAACGACTGGCGTGTTTTGTTGAACTCGGCCAAAATCGCTTAGGCGGTTACAGCGCCACATAAGAAGAAGAAGAAGATGTATGTATATAAAAAGTGTGCATTAAACCGTTTGAAAATTAATGCAATCACGTAGACAACACTTTTGGAAAATAGTTTATAATATACATAAAGCTTACTTAAAGCTTAACCAGTCGGCAGCGTAGATCCGGATTAACTCGGACTTAATCCGGATCAACTGCAGTTAATTCCCGAGTTGATCCGGATCAATGCTGCCGTCTGTTTATGCTTTAAGACAAATAAAACGGGAACTAAACTTTTATTTGTTTTTCAAACAAATTACTTTAACAAAAATCTACCAAAATGTGAAAAAATTTACCTTTTTACCAACCCAAATTTTTTCTACCAATTTTGGTAATAATTTACCAAAGTGGCAACACTGGATAGAGTTGAAAAGGATGACGGATACCGCGGTGGCAGCGTTCATTCGATACTTAACTTATCAGCTGAAAAACCACCGTTATTTTACTTTGTTTTACTTTAAATGATCGCTTATATTTATTTACCGACTTCAAAAAAAGGAGGAGCTTAGCAGTTCGTCGGAATATTTTCTTTTATTATGTATGTTTATTAACGTTAACCGATTTCGATAATTCTTTCCCATCGGAAAGGTGGTACCTCAAAGGTGGTCCCCTACCAATTTTGTTTAGATCCGATAATTGGATCGTGAAGAAGTCGGTTTTGTTTTTTGCCTAAAAATTACTTGTTTTCGTAAGCTCATACATATCCGACCAATAAATTTTTTTCTCTTACCAACACGCAATCAAACTAACTCAAAAACAATATTTCTGCTCTTCGTTGCAAAGCTGTTTAAATATTAAATACTTGAACTTAATATTAAAGTGATAATTAAACACTTGAAAATTATTTTTTATGTGACAATATCATCAAGAATGGGGTCAATTTTGTTATTAAATGGCAAAGTGAAAAAGAAAATACTACCACTTCAGTTTCAAAGAATTGCATAAGAATTCGAAAAACTGAACTCTTTTGTAATGACATTACATGGAAGTTAGAAAGACGAAAGCGTCAGATTAAAGGTAATTGATATTCTCGGACGCACAAGTGCTTTTTGTATGTATGTATGTATGTACATATCTGTGTTCGTATGGAAAAGTAGCTTATGTCGAAAGGCCGGCTTTAGTATAATGCGGCATTCCCTTTATTTTTTAAACGACAAGGAATTTTTTGATGAGACTTAAAAAGAATATTGACTTGCTAGTATCGGAAATTTTTCTTGCACGTTTATTTGCTAAAAGTTGTTTAACGGCTTAGCCCCGAAAGTCATTCGCAATCGTATGCTGCGAATGCCGATTTATACTAAATCCAGCCTTTCGACATAAGCTACTTTTCCATACGAACACAGATATGTACGTACATACACAAATTGATTGTTGGAAAAATATGCACCTAAACACATCAGCTAAATTAAAGTTAAAATCGGGAACGGAAAACAAACATTATTTTTAAATTTTAACCAAAAAATCATGTTGTAAGTGTCGTATTTAAAACAATTTTAACTATACTCACAAATTTGTATTCGAACGTCCTACTGTAATGTGCAATGACTTTTATTTTTTGAGTTTAACCAATAAAATTTAAAAATACTAATTAATATTTGAGTTTTATGTTTTCGCTCAAAAGTAATGATTATTTTATGGCTTTTATTTTTTCACTTAAAACTGGGATATGAAAATAAACCGTACAAAACAATTCCCATTTGCACACCGATCATTATATCCTTTGATAAATGGAGAAAATTGGTTTTCGTGTCGTGACTAAATTCCTTACGAAACACATTAGGGCAAAT
>NW_023458558.1:2202999-2215306 GCF_013731165.1 Rhagoletis pomonella
ATTTGCCCTAATGTGTTTCGTAAGGAATTTAGTCACGACACGAAAACTAATTTTCTCTATTTGTCAAATGATATAATGATCGGTGAGCAAATGGGAATTGTTTTGTACGGTTTATTTTCATATCCCAGTTTTAAGTGAACAAATAAAAGCCATAAAATAATCATTACTTTTGAGCGAAAACATAAAACTCAAATATTAATTAGTATTTTTAAAATTTATTGGTTAAACTCAAAAAAATAAAAATCATTGCACATTACATTAGGACGTACGAATACAAATATGTGAGCATAGTTAAAATTGTTTTAAATACGACGCTTACAACATGATTTTTTTTTGGTTAAAATTAAAAAAAAAAATGCTTATTTTCCGTTCCCGATTTTAACTTTAATTTAGCTGATTTGTTTAGGTGCATATTTTTCCAACAACCAATTTGTGTATGTACGTACATACATACATACATACAAAAAGCACTTGTGCGTCCGAGAATATCAATTACCTTTCATCTGGCGCTTTCGTCTTTCTAACTTCCATGTAATGTCATTACAAAAGAGTTCAGTCTTTTCGACTTCTTATGCAATTCTTTGAAACTGAAGTGGTAGTATTTTCTTTTTCACTTTGCCATTTAATAACAAAATTGACCCCATTCTTGATGATATTGTCGCATAAAAAATAATTTTCAAGTGTTTAATTATCACTTTAATATTAAGTTCAAGTATTTAATATTTAAACAGCTTTGCTATGAGGAGCAGAAATATTGTTTTTGAGTTAGTTTGATTGTGTGTTGGTAAGAAAAAAAAATAAAAATAAAAAATTATTGGTCGGATATGTATGAGCTTATGAAAACAAGTAATTTTTAAGCAAAAAACAAAACCAATTATCGGATCTAAACAAAATTTGGCGGGCACCACGTTTGAGGTACCACCTTTCCGATGGGAAAGAATTATCGAAATCGGTTAACGTTAATAAACATACATAAAAAAAAAAATATTCCGCCGAACTGATAACCTCCTCCTTTTTTTGAAGTAGGTTAATAAATATAAGCGATCATTTAAAGTAAAATAAAGTAAAATAACGGTGGTTTTTCAGCTGATAAGTTAAGTATCTAATGAACGCTGCCACCGCGGTATCCGGCATCCTTCTCAACTCTATCGTTGAAGTCCCCAATTTTAATTTTTTTTCTTTTTTAACAAAGTATAAAACGTTTAATCAATAATATTGGGCCATTCCATTGTGACTAGTGCAACATTTTACTCCAGAATGTGATCAATTGTGAATTTTAACTATGTCGTCGGAATTTATACAACAGCGAAAGATATTTTTTAAAATAGAACGTTAACTAATGTATAAAATTGCTTAAACAAAAATACCAAACGATTTCTTAGTTTGATGTAACTATCATTTGAATGAATGTGACTAGTGGAACACTGAAAATAACTCTATTTTACCCTTGTGCACTCAAAGATGAATTTTAGCCAAAACACTTAATTTTCACGATGTACGATGTATTTGTGTTGTAAAATATGAAATATACATTCGTTTCGTTTTCAATAAAAATGAGGTTTATATAATCTTCATAAAAATATAAAAAAAATATTTGAAATTGTGACAGGTGGGACATCTCCTGTTAAGTAATTATGCATGAAATAAAAGTTTCCATAGACGAAAATTACAATTTCTTTTGATTGTTTTAATATCGAGCCTTAACCGCCAAAATAACGTAAGCGACATTTTTTTCAAAATTTTCCTTTTGATGCAGAAATATTCCTAGCATCTAGATACATTTCTGCATCAAAAATAAAATTTTGAAAAAAATGTCGCTTACTTTTTTTTTGGCGGTTAGGGCTCGATATTTTCCCACAGGTTAATGGCATATTTAAATTTATGTCGTTTTCCTCTTTTCAATGGAATGGCCCTATTATCAAAACTTAAATGTAAAAAAATTATAATACCCTTGTGCACAAGTGCGTTCTGGTATATAAAAATCAAAGTAGATTTTAATTCAAGCGGAACAATTTTCATAAAGTTATGTCTTACTAAACTTTATCCCCTATATAAACGTTGGCTCCCCTTCTCAATAAGCTAATAAACTGTATTAAAAAAAAACATTAAAAGCCATGCAATGGCGAACCTTCGAGCCATTTTTTTCATAAAAACTGCCTGTATTGCGATTTTTTATTTATTTAAAAATTTTTTTTTTATTGAATCTGCCCTGCCTAAGAGCCTAACAATAAGTTTTCGAATCTTAATCTATTCACTTAATTTACATCCCCTAGTTGGGATGAGTATTTTCTATCTAAGAAAAGATTACGACTGGGCTGGTAAGTCATTCCTACGTAGTCTTGAGGTCCTGTTGACACGCAATAAAGATCTTGCTAAATGATTTGGGTGCGCTAAAAGCTTCGATACATATTTCGTCTTCCGTTGTTCTATTTCGGTTCGTACTTCTGGTATTGCGAATTTGACTGGATGAAACTTCATTATGTATTCCATTTTGCGGCGAGGAGCATTCGAATTATTTGACATCGCACGAAGGCCCTGTATTTAGAGAATTGGTTGTATGTATAGCTCTGCTTGCTTTGGCACTGAAGACTCATATAAGTACAGTATTATCCGAATATAAAAACATTAATCTGGCTTAAAAACCACAAAGATCCTTGAACCGAGAAAATACCGGCTGTGCTGTTCAAAACCTGCGACGAAGCGCTTGCAGCACGCATTGGAATCAGCGTATCCAATTTACATGAAAGGAGATCCTGCTGTTACCGCAGGGTTAGCCTTTTTAATACATATTGCATATAAGGTCTTTTGGAATCTGTGAGAAAGACTACTTAAAGCCTTTCGCGAATAAGCTAAAATCACCTTAGAAGTGTGGCTTCAAACCAGATTTTCACAGTTCGTAAAATTCTGGAAAAAAAACTTAGACAAGAAAATCGATACACAGCACCTTTTCGGTTGACCGCAATTTTAGCTCGGGGAAAATTTCCAGCTTTGTATTTGTTTTCGTAATTTGCGTACAATTCTTATAATTTAATTGCCTACGTCAATCGATTTTAGAAATATATTTTTTTTCTTTCAATTAAAAATATGACCTACATAGGCAGAATAAGTGATTAGCGATGCGCTTGGCTATTTTGAAGTGCATTTACGTTATCAATTTTAACTTCAAGTATGTATACCTACATATATGCAATATAAAACACAGGTCTATTTTAGACTTCGATTAATCTGATTGGACTTAGAAGGCTGAGTTTTTATACTTACGTACATAAATTAATCTATGAAACTTTAAATCAAAGTTGAAAGTAAAATTCGACTGTCATAATTGCATCTAATGTTACATTTTACCGTTCAGCGCTTTTCAGTCATTCCATGCTCTATTCAGCTTAAAATTATGCACATATCAGTGTTGCCGCAAGTCATTTTTAGTGGTAGCCAAATTTCTCTTTAAAAAGTGCTAAAACTAGCTAAAAAATTCGATGTGGCTAAAAAATGTAGCTAAACTTGTTTACGTACATACATACCATAGTTATATACATACAAGTACATATATAGGGAATACATACAAGCACATATGTACATATGTGTGCATTGAGTAATACGAAAAAATTTTCAATAAATAATGGTAGAGAATAACAATGAATTCTGGAAAAATACGTATATTTATTTAAACAAAAAGCTTATGTAAGTATATAAGTTAGTTAAAAAATTCATCTTTACATGAAAAAATGAGATCAAATAAAACATTCGTTACTAGGCATATATGTAGAACGTATGTATATACCTACACGTATAGTTAAAAACACGACACTACTCATTTATTTAGCAAATAAGAAACGATGAAAAAATTAAAAAAAATCGCACATACACACATCAAAATTCTATATGAAAAGAAATATTTAAAGAAATTATTTTCTTGACAAATTTTTCACATACACATGTGCCTGTTCCTGAAATTGCAATAAAATACTGTGCTAGCTTTTGCTGGGGGTTAAATATGCATTTCGTTGGTTTTATATAGAAATCAAGCTTTGTTCGAAAACATTGTTTATTAAAATTCGATTTAGTGTTTATTAAAACCCAGGATTTTTAATAAATTCCCAACTTAATAACTTTAGTTGAAATTTTAAACTATTGAAGAACGTTTGCGACATGTTCTCTTTGTAGGTGTCATTAAAACCTAGCAAAATTTATTTTAAACTGCCAACCTACCAAGTCGAAAAAATTCTATAAATATTCGTAGGAAACGCCCAACACGGAAAAGCAGCAACACTGGTACATGCATATGCAAGTTTTTGTGCCGGCGTGAGCGCCGAAAGCACTACACATAAAAAGCTTGGTGTGAAATTCTAACTTTAGGGTTTTTAACTTAGATGTTTTGAAATTTTTCGATACCAGCTTTTTAACATTTAAGCCATTTGCGAGTCTAGTTAGCGGATTTCAAAAGGCGAAAATTTCCCATTCGTCAATTTCGTTTTTGTGCATGTTTGAATGTATGTTCCCCAATGATTTTTATGTAGTTTCAAAGTTTGGCCCATTTAATTTTGGTTCAGTTCTGATGATTACATCATCGACAAAATAACGGAATTCTTTGACTTTTATTATGACCACATAAACAATACGCGTGCACATAATTGAGTTGATTGCGGCTCATTAAACTTGGTAAATTCAAGAATTGGCATACGTTTTGCAAAATTTTGTCATCTAAACTCGTTATTTTTGCGTCTTTCATTGGTGGAGACTTAAGCTAAAAGTATATTATACTTAAATACATACACTAAGCATACAAAAACCTGCTGAGGAACGTATTCCCAAATTCGTCATAAATTCAATTTCAATGCGTTTCTGCACTTCTGGACTTATTCTTCTTCGAAAAAAAAGTTTTTTTTTTTTGATAATACTTAAAACAAATATGTAAATAAATTAATAGATGGATAAATAATTAATTGTACCACCTGTGCATACTAGTTTAAGACTGTTTGCCAAATCAAGTACCAACAACCTTTGCCTTAAGGTCGTATGCTCCGTCCAAACGCAACGAAATTTTTAAAATCCACTTAAGCAACAGAAAAATTAAGAGAAAATATTTTTCATTTATATATATTTTTTTAAGCATCAGAACTTTAGCTGATGTTCGATAGAGCCCATTCAAACTCTGATAAAAAAGATTTTGCTTATGCTTGCTATCATATAAAGGCGACTTAATACTCAAGTTTTTCTTCCTAATGTTTTTCCTTACCAGATTTTGATGCTGATAAAAAGTCTTGAAGTCTTGAATTGAAAATATCTGGGAACGTATTCGGATTCGGTGCTTATACAGCGTCTAACTTATGCGATTTTCATTTAAGTATTTATCATTAAAATAATCATTCAAATATCATTTCTGAAATGCTTTAAGATTTCATGTATTATCTACATATGAAGACTTTGCTTTAACTTTTATCTCCGTTTTCCTTTCTGTTGACAAATCGTGTATCAGGTATCGTTTCCTCTTTGCGTCATTAATTGTATGCCCTCTGGCGACTGTAGATAATTTATGCATCATTAAATTAATTTTTGCGCGACATTTTCAATTTGTTATCGTATTTCTTTACATTCTTCGTACATACCTATGTACATACATATGTACATATATATTTTTCTACATACAGACAATGTGCTGATCACTCGACAGAGTAAACAGTTCAATGCACAAACAGACGTGCTCGAAATAATAAGAACAACTAAGGCAGGCTTATAAATCGATATATTTATAAACAAAATAGTACAGTTGCGTTTTACCAAGCTTTACAGATTTCCAGGGTCGAATTTATGGGATTTATTTCCAGTGTTTGCACAAACACCTTCACTGCCTTTCTTGCTGAATACTTTAGTGCATTACGTAGGACCACCAAATCAAATAGAATCTTAGCAGGCTTTACTTTTGCTACTTATTACAGTATTTTTTTTAACTGGACAAACTACGAATTTCCGGTTTAAATTTCCTTAAACAATGTGCACATAAATTGATTTATGCATCTATAGAGAAATAAGTGTAGTTTTTGATTTATAAAATCTATTTGCCAATATGCAAATATTTGCGAGTGAGAAAAGCAATTTTTTAAGTTAAATTTCAGTTGTTATAATAGAGCTCTCAAATAGACGCCATTGACTTAACTTTTTTTTGTTTCCATATGTTCCATATGAGCTATTTCTATTTAAATATATTGTTCCGACTGTATTCCAAGTCCAAGTAGCCAAAAGTAATTTAAAAACAAATAAAATTTTGACTTTCGTCAAGCTAGATCTTCTATTCGAACCACTGTGCGTCAGTCGTATAAGCTAAATGGCATAAAGGGTGCGTATGTCATAATCAGAGAAATGTTTTTTTACGTGACGAGTAATGCGATATCGTATGTGACGATTCGAGCCCAGATTGAAATTTTTCTTCCAAGACCATCACTTCTTTGATATCATCCGCCATAACTGGTTTTTTAAGGTTAGATCAATCACTTCTTGTCTGCTGGTGATAATGTAAACCTATATTTTGTGCTACCAATCCAGAGGATGCAATAGTGTTTTGTGAGTTAGCCTCACGACCTACTCGTAGGCCCATACGATGCGACTCGGCATCGGACTGAACGATCTCTTCGTATTATTATTTTTAGCAACAAAATTTTGAACTTTCGGTTTGTTCAAGCTCCAGTTTATAAAATATTTACTTATTAATCAACTTTTACGAAAAACTTGCGCTAAGCACTTGAGTTTCCAGTTTGGTAAGAATTATCCAGCGGCACTATTGATTTTTTTGACCATCGCTATGTATTTGTACTTCCACATTTTCAACCTTTGATGATATTTAATTAATATTAATTTAATATACTCTGGTGTATAAATGGGCTGGATTTTTAGCCTTGCTTGTTTTAACCTGATGTAAAAGCATATATACACATCGTCGTTTAAAGTACAAAACCGCGTATCGGTATTCTGCAAAACCGCGTAACAGACATTGACTGCCAAAAATTGGATTTGTTCACACAAGCTCTTGGCTCAATCCTTACCCACTCGTCCTGAAATAGACTATCCAGAAATGCGATTGCTTTATAAAAAAGAGAACTATTTTGAAATATGAGTGTTTTTACGCTCTAGAAAATGAAATCTACAAGTTCACATACGCGTTTTTGCATTTTGTTGATACGCGGTTTTGAACTTTAAACGATGATATATGCACATGTACTACCGGTCAATGCATTTTATATATCAAATTAAAAAAAAAGAGCGTAAACTTTTTTATAAGTTTCTTTTAACAGCCACAGAATTCAAATTTAACTTTTTGTTCGACATTAAAATCCATTGAAGCTCCGATATATGTACATACATACATACTTTCCTATTAATAATACATACATACATACTTACCAATTCAATAAAACAATAGCACTAAAAAACTTTGGGCCTTATGAATTGAGCGCTGGAGACTACGTATACAGTATTGGCCAATACAATAGCACCCCCATTTCAAAGTGATATTGTTTGCCACTCATCTTTGTTTATTTATTTTTAAGAATTTTTAATTAAAATACAGTTCATTCTCTCACAAAACTCACATAAACTCAAGTTTAAAACTTTTTAAAAGACCGCAAAAAAGTGCAACAAATTTTCACCAAATTTCAAACTTTTTTCTCAGAAGCGGTAGAATTTTTTTGAATACACAGTCTTATAGCCCATTCAATTTTAGTCTAATAATGTGCAAGTTTCAAGTGGCTAAAAATTACCGTTGATTTTTTAGAATTTTTTTCGCCGAGGATGTTGCGGGTTTCTGCCATATAAAAATAAATTGTGTTTAGTCGTTATATGGAAGCAAATGAGACAAAAAAAATCTAAAAAATCAACGGTAATCTTTAGCGACTTGAAACTTGCACATTATTGGACAAAATTGAACGCGCTATAAAACTGTATACTCAAAAAAAAAAAAAAAAATTTTGAAATTTAAGGGAAAGTTTGTTGCACTTTTTTGCGGCCTTTTAAAAAGTTTAAAACATTGGTTTATATGGGTTTTGTTGGAAAATGAACTGTATTTTACTTAAACATAGTGGGCTACAAATCTGCATACCCGAAAATTTTAAAAGGGTATTTTCGATACTGTGAACATTTTTTTTTTTTGTTTTTTTAATTCTACCAAATTTTGTAATTGTGATCACAACTGACCATTACTTATTAAAATCACACAGATGATTAACGTTTAGCCAAAACTGGTTATCGAAGTGAACGACTTCATAGCATATAACAGGGAGTCGATAATGAAGTTTTACCTGCATTTAGTGTTAACTAGACATTGTTCATTGATCGATAAAGCACTCGATTTGTTCTAATCAGACATTGAACAACCGGCCCTTAGTGATGTTCAAATTCGCTTGGAACATATTGTATTTTTTTTCTTTTTTGTGATACGGCCTAATGCAAATGCCTAGGCAGAGAACTTGTACTAATGTTGTATGATGTGTCAGTGCTTTACTTGCTATAGATCTCTTCCGTACATTGACACGAGTGAATATACAGATAAACTGAATGTAGCTTTTTATGGCTTTACCAGCGAGCGGTCAATCACTTTTTATCATTGACGACGACAACAATACAACATACATATGTATGTGCTGCGGATATTTATATGCTAATCATGTCATTCAATTTGCTTCCGATAGTCTAATAAGCTTGTTTTCGCAGCTAAATTTACCGCCCTATTCCCACAACACTGACAAAATTCATCATATGACTATTGTCACAATTACTGCGCCTAAAACACAATATAAACATTGTTTCGCCGTTGTCACTTACTCAGTAGGTCATAACAATAAAACTGACAATTGTCATACGACAGCTTAAAATAAATTTGCGGCATAGTATTAGGCGCAGTAGTAAAGGCAATAGTCAGCCGCTGAATTTTGTCAGTGGTGTGGGAATAGGGCGGTTAGTTTCGCACTGTTACAGAGTCAATAAATGCGCCGGGAGATATGCTTCAAACTAACTCAAGGTGCATCCGCAATTTACATATATATGTACTTTGTTAAAATCATTTTTTCCAATAGGAAATTTATTGATTGCAGCCTTTCAAAGGGTTTTGCAGATTGAGTATGGTTGAGAGAGCGTAAAGTTTCTAATTTTTCCTAACGACAAGTACAACAATCAAGATTTGAGCCAATATCAATACATATTAGTAGTGCGTATTTCGGAGTGTTGGCATTGACTTGACCTCAGTTTTTGATAGTGTTTTTAAGCATTGTTATTAGATAAATTCCTCTCTCCCACCTGATTAGCTTCGTATACCTTATTAGGTGCGCTCGTTTAAAATCTCCAGTAAAAACCACTAACTGCCAAATTCCGGCAAAATGTTATCTGTTCTCTCACAAGAGAAAAATATCCCAAATAGTACGCGAACAGAAAATTTGCAGAAACTTGCAAGTTAGACGAACAGCTGATATAATTTTTGTTTACATTCAAAAGTGTAAAATTAAAACATACGAAAAGTCATCACAAAGTGTTATACTGACACAGTTTATTGATTAAACAAATAACTACTTATTTCTTACAAGTTTAATTAGTCGCATTTTGTAATTTTTAATGTCCAAACCATCAAATTCAATTTTTAGTCTGTTCCTATGAACTTCGGACTAAAACCTGTGGAACTGTCAAACTACAATTTTACTCTCTCAATTGAGAGTAAAAGGAGAACAGATGCAGAAGTGCATAGGAACGCAAAAAGCACTATTTCCTGTAAAAACGTCAGTCGGTTTGTTTACATGTCATTTGTACAACACTGATTTAGCTGAAATATCACTAAATAATTATTAAAATCTATACATATTCAAACATTTCGTTGTTTACTTCCATTTTTTTTTACAAATTTAAGGTACTTTGCTTTCACCGCTGTTAGTTTTTGCTTGCACATGCAAATCAGCTGATCGTTTGACACTTTTCATGAACTTACAGGAAAAGAAACTCCGGACTAAATCCTGTAACTTCTGACTAGGAACAGTTGCTCAGTTACTCTCTCAAATGTGTTCCCACTTACAGGTTTTATGTCAATAGGAACGACTTCCTGTAAGTTCTGACTAAATCCTGTAAACCGAACTGCTATTGGAACAGACTATTTGTGATTTACGTAAATGCCAACCAGCTGTTTTTGATCAGCTGTTTTCCTGTTGGCAAATTGCTGTTGGCAAAAATTTTTCCAACAGAAACCAGCAGCTTCCCCTCAAAATGAAATGTCACTTTGCTCTCTCAATTTCCCCTACTTTGCAAGTTTTTTGCGTACGCGAACGCAAAAACTTGTAAGTTTTGGTTAAACATGAACAATTAACAGCTACGCGAACACAACTATTACATGTGCGTTTATAAAGATCACTTTTTACTTTTGCCAAATCCGCACAGCAATTTTTTATTCATAAATTTTCAATATTTTCAGAAAACTATTTTGGATAGTATTGCGAAAGAGGACAACAATTTCACCGGTGACGGTTATACCAGTTTGGCAGTTATTTACACGACATTTTCACTATGCAATTGGCTGGCGCCGTCCTTCATATCATTTACAGGGCCACGTGTAGCTATGTTGGCTGGATCACTCACCTATACGTAAGCTAGTTATTGAAATTTTATGTGAATTTATGTTATTCTTTTTGTTCTCATCTCTTGCAGTCTTTTCATGATCATCTTTTTATTTCCCTCTAATTGGTTACTCTACCTGTCGAGCGGCATTTTGGGCGCTGGTGCTGCCATTACCTGGACGGGTCAGGGTAACTTCTTAGCTCGCTGCAGTGATCTCTCCACCATTTCGCGCAATTCGGGTGTATTCTGGGCGCTGTTGCAATGCAGCATGTTCTTCGGCAACATTTTTGTCTACTTTCAATTCCAAGATAAGGAACATATTGATGCAGGCACACGTGGCATGGTGATTGGTGTGCTAACAGCTGTTGCAGTATTGGGTATAGTTTTCCTAGCAGCATTGCGTCCCATGGCTGACAACTCGGTTGGTACATCCGAAATGCAACGGCAGCAGCAACAACATCGAACTGGCTGGGGAAGCGCTGTGTATGCACTGAAATCGGCTGGCAATCTCTTTATCACACGGGATATGTTGCTGTTAAGCGTGGCATTCCTATACACAGGTCTCGTATTATTATTTCTTTGCAAATAGAAGATTGTTTTAGTCAATAAATGTGTTTTTTACAGGCATGGAATTGTCCTTCTTCAGTGGCGTCTATGGTCCCTCAATAGGCTTCACAAAGAAGATACACAATACACCAAAGGAAATTGTTGGTCTCGCTGGCATTTGCATAGGCGCTGGAGAAGTGTTTGGCGGTGGTCTCTTTGGTATTTTAGGAAAGAAGACAACGCGCTTTGGCCGCGATCCTATCGTTATTGCGGGCTATGTCATACATATGATTGCATTTTTCTTGATATTCCTTAACTTGCCTGACAATGCGCCCTTCAAGGACACCGAAGATATATCCTATATGGACCCACCTCGCGCATGGATCGCTTTGTTGTGTGCATTTATGTTGGGTCTTGGTGATGCCTGCATGAACACGCAAATCTATTCTATGCTGGGTGGGGTGTATGTAAAGAACTCCGTGGGCGCGTTTGCGTTATTCAAATTTACGCAGGTTTGTCTATAATATACCCTTTGAATATACATATGTATGTGCTCTCTTTTTTTCTGAACACTCAGATAATATTTATTTCTACTTCCATATGCAGTCCATCGCCGCCGCTATCAGCTTTTTTTACTCTTCGCATCTTGGCTTGCGCGCTCAATTAGGCATTTTAGTCGTTTTCGGCACAATAGGCACAGCCTGCTTCTGCATTGTAGAATGGGCGGTCAAGCGACGCCAAAGGGAAACGCCAGAAGATTCAAGAACAGTTTCGCAAGACTCTCGCTCTGTTTCATACGACAAATAAGGTGAACATATTAAAGCCATACCTGAACTACATAAATAGAGCATTTGAGACCTGATCTGACAAAAATATAAAATTTTAAAGTTACGCCCGAAATGTTAAAGATACAAAAAATAAGCCAATTTTTAGAGTCCAAACATTTATTTTTCAGTAAACAAAAGTTTCGAATATAAACATAACCACGGTACAAAACATAAGGTAGTTCCATTTAATGACACCTTTGTTTGTATCATGTACACAACTATGAAAAAATCAGTATGTTTTGCACGAGTAAATTTATATAAGAGTAAAGTATATATATATATACAAATACTTGTATATACTTACACATGTAAGTGTGCGTTTATTTGGTAGTGTTTGGTCTTCCGGGACAATA